>NC_142461.1:95983333-96134848 GCF_049115385.1 Moschus berezovskii | reverse complement strand
GCTGTATTTACATAAGCAGCAAAAGAAAATGTTATACGGCAAAAATTCCTACTTAAAAGAGAAATCATGTGATTAGATGAAGATTTATGTGGGAGTTAGTGACCCAGAGAGTCTAGATCCTTGATCAAGCCTCCACTTAACTTTGCCTAAGCAGAGTAATTTGACATACATCCGCAAAGGGTTATAACAGAAATTATTTTACTTTTAACAAAATTTGTTCCACATCATATTTTACCAATATAATTAGACACTGAATATGTTATACAGCCCACTGAAATATACAGGACACTTAAAGACCATTTTAAGGTGAGCTTATAATTTCTAATTACTTAGATATTTTATTATGGATATAGTTTTCAGTTCATAAAGCTTCCCGTAAAGAAAATTCTACCAAAAAGTTCTTGTCAATTTGATCAGCCTGACTGGTTTTTCCTCTTACAAAGATGTTGCTCTCTTGGGTACCAACATACATTCCTCAAAGGATATTATAAAAGGAAGAATGAGGCATTTATTCAAATGGTAAAGAATCTTCCTACAATGAGGGAGACAAGGGTTTGATCTTTGGGTTGGGAAGATCCTGTGGAGAAGGGAATGGCAATCCACTCCAGTATTCTTGCCTGGAGAATCCCATGGACAGAGAAGCCTGATGGGTAGTCTGTGGGTCACAAAGAGTATGACATGACTGAAAGACTAACACAAGACATTTAGGTTCCTGTCTGCAAAGAAGGGAGTCAAATAAAGGGGAAATCATTCTTGTGAATATTTGTACACAAATACAATTTGAGTAATTATGCATATGCCTGCACACAATTTATATCTTAAATTTTAAAATGAATATATGTATTTTTCCAATATAACATGGGTTTCTGAAGTGAAATACAAAATATCTCATGAATAAATCTCAAACACTAGATAAGTAATCAACTGGCAGTAACTTTGACAGTGGAGTTTCTTTTATTACTCATCTTTTTTTTTTTTTCCGTCATATGGACAATAGTAGAGACACAGAATGTCACCTCAAAGCATAAAAGTATATTACTTGAAATTCATGACGTGCTCGTTCAGAAAGCATTCTGGAAAAAAAGTAAGAAAAAGCACAGAAAATATTCACAGGGGAAGGGGGAGAACCAAACAGAAAACCAAGAAAAAAAAAATGTTAAATACCCAAAACAACACTGAGAAATAACTAAGCTGAATGTATCATGCTCCATAATTTCAAGCTGCACTACAAATCTACCATAATCAAAACAGGATGGCGCTGGAACAAAAGAGACACAAAAAACAATGAAACAGAACTCAGAGCTCAGAAATAAACCCACATATGTATGGACAATAAATTTACAACAAGGATAAGAGAACATACAATAAAGAAAGGATAGTCTCTTCAATAAACAGTGCTAGGAAAACTGAATAACCACATACAAAAGAATGAAACTGGACCACTATCCCATATCACACACAAAAAATTAACTCAAAATGGATTAAAGACTCCAATGTAGTACCTGAAACCAAAAAATTCCTAGAAGAAAACACCGGCAGTAACTTTATTGACATGTGAATTACCAATGATTCTGTGGATCTGAATCTAAAGGCAAGGGAAAACAAACACAATCAAACGGGACTACCTGAAACCAGAAAGCTTCTGCAGAGAAGGATGAAAATGAAAAGGCAAATTACTGAATTGGAGAAGATATTTGGAAACCATATCAGATAAGGGGCTAAAAATGAAAATATATAAACAACTCATACAATAAATTCAAAAATGTTCACAGGATTTGAATAAACATTTTTTCCAAAGAAGACATACAGATGGCAAACAGACACATGAAAAACTTTGCAATATTACTACTTATTAAGAAAATGAAAATCAAAACCACAATTAGATCTCCTCACACCTGTTAGAAAGGCTATTATAAAAAATAAATAAACATTAGAGGATGTGGAGGAAAAAAACCCCTCATGAACAATTGGTGAGGGCTATAAAATGATGCAGACACTATTGAAAACAGCATGGATAGTCTTCAAAAAAACTATGGAATAGAACCACCATATCATCCAGCTATTCAAGTTCTGGGTATTTAATAACACAAAAACACTAATTTGAAAAGACATATGTACCTCTATATTCAGTATTTACTGCAACATTATTTACAATCAAGATTTGGAAACAACATAAATGCCCATGGACTGATGAATGGATAAATATGTGAATATTTATATTACATTACTCAGCCATCAAAAACAGAATGAAATCCTGTCACTTGCAACAACCTGGATGGACCCTGAAGTATAAAACAAGTCAGATAAGTAAGAGAAAGACAAATACCATAGGATTTCACTCATATGTGTAATATTAAAAAAAAAAAACCAACAACTCTTAGATACAGAGAACAGATTTGTGGTTTCCAGAGGGGAAAGGGGTTGGAGTGTGTGAAAAATGGGTGAAGGAGGTCATATTAATGATGATGAATGGTAACTACATTTGTGCTTATCACTTTGCAGTGTATACAGATGCCAAATTATAATACTATGCTGTATACCTGAAACTTTTATATAAATATGAATATAAATGTAATATATATAGACACTGAACCTACACTATAAAAAGGAAACAATCATACACAGAAAATTTCCCATCAGTATAATAGAAATTCAAATGACAAAATATTAAAAGTGAATATTTAAAATGTTTCATGCAAAAATGATGCATTGTATTCACACAAAGAGAATAAGAGCAAAGAAAAATACTGTGATTATGAAACAAAGGGAAATATACATCCTCATTCAAGAAAGTGATAAAAGGAGAAAGTGAAGTGTCAAGAACCTGGTGTTTACCTTTAGGTACACTAATAGAAAAATCTATCCATTCCGTTAAATGTTATCATCACCTAAAACATAGTAGAACACATATACTCTCAATTTTATAAGAAAAGTCAGAAAAAGAAAACCAAAAAAGCATCTACTTCAAAGTGACCCCCAATGTTGGTCTTTGATCTATTCTCAGCCCAGATTCAAACTACAAGTTTCTTTTCTTTAAATCCCATTTCTTTAAAATAGAAACCACAAGTTATCTAAAGGACTAAACCAAAATTCTAATATCTAAAAACATCTATTCTCTTGACACTCCAAGAGTTACTTGGAATAATAGGCAAGTTTGGCCTTGAAGTACAAAATGAACTAGGGCAAAGGCTAACAGAGTTTTGCCAAGAGAACACACTGATCATAGCAAACACCCTCTTCCAACATCACAAGAGATGACTCAACACATGGACATCACCAGATGGTCAATACCGAAATCATATTGATTATATTCTTTGCAGCCAAAGATGGGACAGCTCTATACAGTCAGTGAAAGCAAGACCTGGAGCTGACTGTGGCTCAGATCATGAACACCTTATTGAAAAATTCAGATTTAAATTGAAGAAAGTAAGAAAAACCACTAGATCATTCAGGGGTTAATTTGATCATTAAATCAAATGCCTTACAATTATACAGTTAAAAGACAAGTAGATTCAAGGGATTAGGTTTGATAGACAGATGCCTGAAAAACTATGGACGGAGGTTCATGACATTCTATAGAAGGTGGTGATCAAAACCATCTCAAAGAAAAAGAAATGCAAAAAGGCAAAATGGTTGTCTGAGGAGGCCTTACATATAGCTGAGGAAAGAAGAGAAGCAAAAGGCAAAGGAGAAAAGGAAAGATATACCCATCTGAATTCAGAATTCCAAAGCATAGTAAGGAGAAGTAAGAAAGTCTTCCTCAGTGATCAATGCAAAGAAGCAGAGGAAAACAATAGAATAGGAAAGACTAGAGATCTCTTCAAGAAAATTAGAGATACCAAGGGAACTTTTCATTCAAAGATGGGCACAATAAAGGACAGAAATGGTATGTACCTAACAGAAGCAGAAGATATTAAGAAGAAGTGACAAGAATACACAGAAGAACTATACAAAAAAGAGCTTTATGACCCAGATAAACACGATGGTGTGATCACTCACCTAGAGCAAAACATCCTGGAGTGTGAAGTCAAGTGGGCCTCCACTGAGGTGATGGAATTCCAGCTGAACTATTTCAAATCCTAAAAGATGATGCTGTGAAAGTACTGCACTCAGTATGCCAGGAAATTTGGAAAACACAGCAGTGGTCACAGGACTAGAAAGGGTCAGTTTTCATTCCAATCCCTAAGAGGGCAAAGCCAAAGAATGTTCAAACTACTGTACAATTGTGCTCATTCTACATGCTACTAAGGTGATGCTCAAAATCCTTCAAGCTAGGCTTCAATAGTATGTGGCCCAAGAACTTCCAGATATACAAGCTGGATATAGAAAAGGCAGAGGAACCAGAGATCAAATTGCCAACATCTTTTGCACCATAGAAAAAGCAACAGAATTTCATAAAATCATCTACTTCTACATCATTGATTAAAGTCTTTGATTGTGTCGATCACAACAAACTGGAAAATACTTAAAGAGGTGGGAATACCAGACGAGCTTATCTGCCTCCTGAGAAATCTGTATGCAGTTCAAGAAGCAACAGTTAGAACTGACATGGAACAATAGACTGGTTCCAAATTGGGAAAGGAGTACATTAAAGCTGCATATTGTCACCCTGCTTATTTAACTTATATGCAGAGTACATCATGCAAAATGCCCAGCTGAATGAAGCACAAGCTAGATCAAGACTGCCCAGAGAAACATCAATAACCTCAGATATTCAGATGACACCACCCTTATGGCAGAAAGTGAAGAGGAACTCGAAAGCCTCTTCACAAAGGTGAAAGAAGAGAGTCAAAAAGCTGGCTTAACACTCAACATTTAAAAAACAAATATCATCACATCCAGTCCCATCACTTCATGGCAAATAGATGAGGAAACAGTGGAAACAGTGACAGGCTTTATTCTCTTGGGTTCCAAAATCACAGCTGATGGTGATTGCAGCTATGAAATTAAAAGACACTTGCTCCTCGGAAGAAAAGCTATGACAAACTTAGATAGCATATTAAAAATCAGAGACAACACTTTGCCAACAAAGGTCCATATAGTTAAAGCTATGGTTTTTCCAGTAGTCATGTACAGATATAAGAGTTGGACCATAAAGAAGACTGAGCATGGAAGAACTGATACTTCTGAACCATGGTGTTGGAGAAGACTCTTGAGAGCTTCTTGTCTGCAAGGAGATCAAACCAGTTAATCCAAAAGGAAATAAACCCTGAATATTCTTTAGAAGGACTGATGCTGAAGCTCCACTACTTTGGCCACCTGATGCAAAGAGCTGCTTAACTGAAAAGACTTTGATGAGGAGGAAGATTTAAGTCAGGAGGAAAAGGGGACAACAGAAGATCAGATGGTTGGATGGCATCACCTATTCAAAGGACATAAGTTTGAGCAAACTCAGGGAAATGGTGAAGGACAGGGAAGCCTGGTGTGCTGCAGTCCATGGGATAGTAGAGTCAGACATGACTGAGTGACTGAACCACCATAACCCTTTGACATAGGATCTAAATACTCTAACACAAAAAGAACTAAGTGTTACATATAATAGCTGTCTTGGGCAGGGATGCAAGATAGTCCTGTATAAAGAGAGCTTTTTTAATTAAAAAGAAGAAACTGTATTGAATAATTTGTCTAACACCATTATTTACAAGCATTATTTCATAATGATCCTAAGAGGTAAGAGCTATTGTTATAATTATTTCAAGACACTGTGGCACAAAATGTAATCTGCCCAAAGTATTTAAGTCCTATAGGTTGGAGGAGGTAAGAAGGATGTAAACCTGATGTGGGCAAACTCATAAGGCTGAGTTTTACTCTTGAATCATCCTATGTTAAAGGGTTGACCTGGCAACTAATTAGCAATGCAACCACAGATAACTACTCAGCCTTTCTACTATGCCTCAATTTCTCTTTATTTTAAAAATTACTTTATATGTTTTTCACAATAGCTAAATTATCTTGTTTTCAAATAAAATCAATTTGAATTAAGTAGCATCATTGAGTGAGTCATCCTATGAGTCAAGCTGATGATATAAGAGATCTTTTCTCTTAAAAATTATGCTTTCTTTTTTCTACTTCATGTTTATTCACATGCACTGGTCTTTGAGGATAGAAAATTTCTCTTCTTGAATTCATGCGTATAAAAAAGAAGCCATGCAAGACTTGACCCTGTCCATTCACTAAGGAACCCACATAGTTTATGAGAAAGTTTCGTTTTGATTGGCCAAGGCCACCATACCTCCTGCAAGCTCTTCCATCAGTATTCTTTGCCTACTCACTATTTGCATCAAACCAAAAACACCCACCACCCCCAATAGCTCTTAATCTCTTGGATATCTTAGCAGAGGTAGAAATATCCAAAATAAGACCCAGAAATGGCATTAGTTAAGCCAACACTGGTCCCTGCCCTCTAATATTTTATTTAAACCAGAATTTACTTAGCATTGACTAATGTAATTTGGGTCCCAAGGTATCCAAAAGTGAACTTTCTCCCAATGATTAAGAAAAGAATTTTCTTAACTGAAGCATAATTTACATTCAGCAAAACCTACCATTTTTTATGTATAGTTGTATGAGTTATAGTTATGTAATCACCACCAAAACAGAGATATAAAATAGTAGTTCCACCATTCCCAAATTCACCCTTTTTGGTATATAGTTCTATCCATTGTGAAAAACAAACACAGTTGTGTAACTAATATCACAAGACATAAAACAGTTTCATCACCCCACAAGGCTCTCTTGTGCCCTTGTGTAGAAAATTTCACTCTCTACTCCCTTCCACTGGCAATGATAGATCTGTTTCCTATCTCTATATTTTTTTTTTCCAGAATATCATATAAGAAGAATCATACAGCTTAGAGTCTTTTGAATCTGGTTTTCCCACTCAGCATAATGAATGTGAAAGCTTTGTTGTTTCATTTATCAGTGGTGGTGCTTTAGTGACTAAGTCACGTCTGACTCTAGCGACCCCATGGACTGTAGACAGCCAGGTTCTTCTGTCCATGGTAAGTCCCAGGCAAGAATACTAAAATGGATTGACATTTCCTTCTCCAAGGGATCTTCCTGACCAGTGGCTGAGAAGTATAGTACTGTATGGATGCACTACAGCTAATTTATCCAGTCACTAGTTGAAGGACACTTGGGTTTTTGGCAAGTGATTGGGAACAGAGTAGATCTATCTGCATATGGGCTTCCCAGCTGGCTCAGTTCAGTTCAGTCACTCAGTCATGTCCGACTCTTTGCAACCCCATGGGCTGCAGCATGCCAGGCTTCCCTATCCATCACCAACTTCCAGAGCTTGCTCAAACTCATACCCATCGAGTCACTGATGTCATCCAACCATCTCATCCTCTGTCGTCCCCTTCTCCTACCTTCTATCTTTCCCAGCATCAGGGTCTTTCCAATGAGTCAATTCTTCATATCAGTTGACCAAAGTACTGGAACTTCAGTTTCAGCATCAGTCCTTTCAATGAGTGTTCAGGACTAATTTCCTTTAGGATTGACTGGTTGGATCTCCTTACAGTCCAAGAGAGTCTCAGGAGTCTTTTCCAATACCACAGTTCAAAATCATCAATTCTTCAATGTTCAGCTTTCTTTATAGTCCAACTCTCACATCCATACATGACTACTGGAAAAATCATAGCTTTGACTAGACAGACCATTGGCAAAGTAATGTCTCTGCTTTTTAATATGCTGTCTAGGTTTGTCATAGCTTTTCTTCCAAGGAGCAAGCATCTTTTAATTTCATGGCTGCAGTCACCATATGCAGTGATTTTTGGAGCCCCCCCAAAATAAAGTCTATCACTGTTTCCATTGTTTCCCCATCTACTTGCCATAAAGTGATGGGACTTAATGCCATGGGCTCAGTGGTAAAGAATCTGCCTGCCATTGCAGGAGATGCAAGAGACATGGGTTCAATCCCCCAGGGTTGGGAAGATCCCCTGGAGAAGGAAATGGCAACCCACTCCAGTAATCTTGCCTGGAGAATCCCAAGGACAGGGGAGTTTGGCAGGCTTATAGTATATGGTGTTGCAAAGAATCAGACATGACTGAGCACACACACACACACAGACACACACACCACACATACACATTTGCATACAGGCATTCAGGTAAAACTAAGATTTTACTTCCTTGGGTAAATACCCAGCAATGGAATTGCTGGGTCACATAGTAACCATGACTTTACCTCACATTAAACAGCCAAACATTCTTCCTAAGTAACCACTTCATTCCCACTAGCAATGTATGGATTTAAAAGTCCAAGTTGCTCTCCATGGTATTATCAATTTTGTTGTTGCAACAGGCATATAACAGTTAATACAGTATGGTTTTAATTTGCATTCCCCTGATGACTAAAGATGCTGATCATGTTTTCATGTGCTTACTTGATGTATACCTTTTTACTGAATATCTATTCAAATATTTTGATCTTTTAATAATTGAAGTGTTTAGTTTCTTTTATTATTGATTTTTGAGAACTCTCTATATAATCTGGATAAAAGAACCTTATCAGGTACATGGTAACTTACAAGTAGCTTGATTATATTTTCATTTTCTTAACAGTGTCTTTGAAGAGCAGATGTCTTTATTTTGATGAGGGTCAGTTTATCAGTATTTTCATTTTATAAGCTGTACTTTGGAGTTTTATTAGGAAATCTTTTTCCCTAACACAAAATTACAGAAATTTTCTGCTACATTTTCTTCTAGAATATTTAGAGTTTGGGTTTTAAATATAGGCCTCTGACCCTTTTTAAGTCAATTTTTATATATGGTACAAAATATGGATCAATGTTCATTTATTAAGAATGCTGCTGCTGCTAAGTGGCTTCAGTCCAACTCTGCGACCCCATAGATGGCAGCCCACCAGGCTCCTCCATCCTTGGGATTCTCCAGGCAAGAACACTGGGTGTTCAATTGGCATAACATTTTTTAAATTGCCTTTGCACCTTTTTTGAAAATCAATTGACCATACATATGTGAGTCTACATCTGATCTATTTAAACAAACTTATTCTGAAGGAGACTAAGTGGGTAGATGCTAGTAATACATCTAGATATTGCCCACAAATAATGTTTTTTAAAATAGTTGTATTCAAATACTTCATCCTGGGAGTACTATAGTCTCATTAGTCTCTGCATTACATAATCGATATATAGCAAACAGATTTTTTCCAGTTTTTACATATGGGAAATCAAAGGCACTAAAAGAAAAAAGATGAACTGATATAAAACCTAGGTAGTAAAAGTTTTCAAAGAGTTAGAAGTTTAAAAGGATTAAAATTTATTTAAGAAAATTACTGTTTTTAAATATGATGGAAGAAAATAGGAAAGTGAAGGAAAAGAATAATAGAATATGAAAAAATGAACATTTATTGACCACCTATTATTACATATTATTATTAAATATACAACTGCAGGTGTTTTAGTTATGTTAGTTATTTGTAATTATTGATTCTGAAGCTAATTTATACAATCAGTTTATAGAGAAGCCAATCATAGAAGTCAAGATTCTTCCTCCCAGTTCAAAGTTCAATCCTGTCATGCATCTCAAGTCAAAAGTTATTCAGCTATTTTTAAAAGCCAAGTTCTATTGAATTCCTAATTAATTACATGAGCTGTGGGAAGTTTTTAAGATATCTACGGAAAAAGTGACAACTGAAAGAAAAATCAGTTCTTTAGTGAAGCATGGAGAAGGAGGCCATGTGTTCATTCAATCAAAAACCATTCATTGACTATCAGCACACCAAAGGGTCTATGCTGGGTACCACTGAAGAAAGAGGAGTTAAGACATACTCTTATCTCTTAAATTTCTCAAGGAGGCGAGAAAAGATATATCCAATAACCGTGATTTGAAAGGGAAAAGAAAAATAATTAATAAAAGAAATGCAAGCAATATACTAAAGAAGTTTTAAGAACACAAAAATAATCTAGATAAGATTACAGAAACCATAGGAACAGGCTATACTTGAGCTGGTGGCTCTTAGAACAAGAAGCAGATATGATAACATGCCATGTTAAGGAGAAGAAGCACTTAAAATACATGGAGAAAGTGGTGCATATTCAGGGAACAGAGAAAATAAACAGTTAAAACATAGAATATGTGGAGATAAGTGATGGAAGATAACCTTGGGAAAGTAGACTGAGGACAAATAAAGCAGTGCCTTGCTATGACTTCCCTTGGGCTTCCCTCGTGGCTCAGCTGGTAAAGAATCCGCCTGCAGTTTGATCCCTGGGTTAGAAAGATCCCCTGGAGAAGGGAATGGCTACCCACTCCAGTATTCTGGCCTGGAAAATTCCATGAACTCTATAGCCCATGGGCTTGCAAAGAGGTGGACATGACTGAGCAACTTTCACTTCACTTTCGCACCATAAAGTAGGATAGATTTAAATTTGTTTAGGATACAGGAATTACAGGGAGGAGTGATGTTCCAACACAACTTTGGTGTCATTCAATGCCTTATTCCTAGTCTCTAGAAACTTTCCTCAGATTTGGGGATGGGGCCTTAAAGTTTGGTCCCTTGGAGGACAGAGAACAAGTTATTTAGGGCAGTATTGATCACAACTGAGCGGCTCACACTCACTTCACTTTCTATGACATTAATTCTTGCTATGACAAATATTTCCTGAGTACCTATGAAAAGACAAGCGTGAGAGCAAGCACTGACAATATTAGCCCCAAATAAGAAACACAAAGTAACTGCCCTCATGGAGGTAAAGTCTAGAGGCTTAGGAATTGGACTTTGCTCAAAAAGCAATGGTTGTTGTTGAATATTTTCAAGCAGTCAGGCTAGTTTGCGGAGGTGGGATGGTAGAGGAATATAACCTGGAAAACAAGTTTAAAAAAAACAAAACTATTTTCTCTTGCATCCTTTGATTTGGCTAAAAAGTGTGAACAATGAGAAACATATAGTGTTTTTTTAAATAAAAATCATTTCTAAGAGAATGAGATGGCTGGATGGCATCACCGACTCTGTGGACATGAGTTAGAGTGAACTCCAGGAGTTGGTGATGGACAGGGAGGCCTGGCGTGCTGTGATTCATGGGGTCGCGGAGAGTCGGACACGACTGAGCGACTGAACTGAACTGAACTGAAATAGACTTTTGAGGTTTAGCATTTGGATGGGACAGTATACAGAATCAAATGTTTTGCTAAATAGGAGAACCACATGGTATACATATAGATCATAAAGTTCATATGGTGGAGTGGAATTTAGACTATGTTTATCTAAAAAGAAGAGTATCCTGTATCTGTACATCTTACTGATATCCATTCATCTAATAATACTTCTCCTAGTGATTATGTACTCTCTATTTAAAGAAACCTGCAGAGCAGAACGGAGAAGGCAATGGCAACCCACTCCAGTACTCTTGCCTGGAGAATTCCATGGACGGAGGAGCCTTAGTAGGCTGCAGTCCATGGGGTCGCTAAGAGTCGGACACGACTGAGTGACTTCACTTTCACTTTTCACTTTCATGCATTGGAGAAAGAAATGGCAACCCACTCCAATATTCTTGCCTGGAGAATCCCAGGGACAGAGGAGCCTGTTGGGCTGCCATCTATGGGGTTGCACAGAGTCGGACACGACTGAAGCGACTTAGCAGCAGCAGCAGCAGAACAGAATGTCTGTTGGAAACTTTGGGAGCATTGTGTCAGACTGAGGGGTGGTGCTCAGATAAGAGCCAGCAGTAGGTCTGTCAACTAACAATTCAAACCCCAACTAACAATTAATTGTTAAGAGCTTCAACTTCAAGAAGGAATGAGATTTTTTTCCCCACCTGCTTTTTTCAGTAATTGAGATATAAACAAGAGTGAAATTTAACAAATTGCACTACACAGAACAGAACATTCTGCACATTTGATGTCTCCTTGGCATTATCTTCTGATTTCCACTCAGACAATGTCTGATTCATGAGACGATAGGACAGATATTGTTACTGACATTTAGACCTACTGCTGGCTCTTATCTGAGCACCACCCCTCAACCTGACACAATGCTCCCAAAGTTTCCAACAGACATTCTGTTCTGCAGGTTATAATGTCCTCCGTCCTCACAGTAGGGGTCAAATATTGTGTCTGTGCTATCAAATGGATAGAGAATACTCAGCTTTGGTTACTGAAACAAATGACATGTGATTTCTTTTAAACTTTAAGACATATTCAGAGATTTTTCCAGTATAATACAATATAAGGACACAGTATTTCTGAAATGATGATTGATTTTGAAGATGATGAGAATGTAGGAAAATGCAATGACAAAAATATTAAGCATTAAAATATTTTACTATTTTAGATCCCATGAAGTAAAACAACTCACTTTCCTCTCTACTATATGTGGAATATAAATTATATATCTCTATATATATCATATAAGACTCTTGAGAGTCCCTTGGACTGCAAGGAGATCCAACCAGTCCATCTTAAAGGAGATCAGTCCTGGGTGTTCATTCGAAGGACTGAGGCTGAAGCTGAAACTCCAATACTTTGGCCACCTCATGCAAAGAGCTGACTCATGTGAAAAGATCCTGATGCTGGGAAAGGTTGAAGGCAGGAGGAGAAGGGAACAACAGAGGATGAGGAGAAGGGAACAACAGAGGATGAAATGGTTGGATGGCATCACCGACTCAGTGGACATGAGTTTGGGTAAACTCTGGGAGATGGTGATGGACAGGGAGTCCTGGAGTGCTGCAGTCAATGGGGTCATAAAGAGTCGGACATGACTGAGTGACTGAAGTGAACTGAACACATCATATATACATATCAGAAATGGGTATATATAGCATATATATACATTTTTGCATGTATATTTCCTAATGCTCTTAAACCTTGAAAAGAAAGCAGCAATCTATTCACATATTCCCTATTTGAGCATGCCACCATATCTGATATTTAACTGTTAAAATGCATATTTTATATTTCAATATTATTTAACTTCTAAACTGGCTGCTGCGTCTTTCAGCAAAGGAGAGATCTTAAAGGCTTTGTAAAGTGAAATTAAAAGGGGTAATGGGGAGCAGTACTTCATCATTCTCCAAAACTTTGTGGCTATCTTTATTGGCCTTTCAGAGGCTTTACCAAGAGGAATTACACATTACAATAAGGAATTCAAGCTTATTTTCTCAGCAACAAGCATGACAGAAGTTTATCCAGCAGACCCTGTGATGGAACAAAAGAGCACTGGCTATGGAGTCAGAGGAATTGACTTCTGCCTCATACTACTACACCTGCTAAGCCTTGTTCCACCCACAGGCTCAAGTTTTTCTACCACAAATAATGACATCTGCATCACTGCACTGCTATGAAATTTTTTTCAAGCCATGTATGGCAAAATTATACAAACTTAATTATTATTACATTTAAAATCTTTAATTTTTCTATTATTGATTTCAACATTGACTTTGTAAGACAAAAGGAAGAAAAGAGAAAAGGAGTAGGATTGAAAAAATTTTCATCTAATTTTTTGGAGGCACAATTAGAATAACGTATTGAGGAAAAACCAAACCAATAATAACCATTTAAAATAACCGAGGAATGAATATATGTTTAGATTGAGCTATAGTCTTATTTGGAAAGACTTCCTGAAGTTGATCCAAAAGAAAAGGTACCCAAGAAAATGAAAACAAAGAAGTAAATACAAAATTCTGAGAATGATAAAATCTATAGGATACTTGTATTTATAATATATGGAATATAGTATTCTATGGAACAGTGTATCAGTAATGATACATCCATCTTGCAAGGAGCAAAGGAGTAAGGGATGGTAATTGACAGGTGTTAATCATTTGATTGATCCCAAATAAATGTCAGACAAGATTTGATACATTTATTATACAGAGAGATTTACACAAATGCACTGAACTTAAAAAAAAAAAGCTTTCCATTGTTCTTTGGGTTCTACTCTTTAAAACACAAGAACATCACATTAATACTGTAATGCGGTAGGGTGGTAATTATACATGTCCATATAACCACCATGTATTTTATGTCTCTAACAAAATAATACATCTATACTTTTTAAAATTCCCCACATACTTCATCTTTCTACACTTTTGACCACGAAACACGGTAGCACACTTTGATAAATATTTAAATTTTTCTCTCCTACACTCAATGCTACTTTAGTCAAAGTGTTCTACAGTACATGAGAAATATTAGACAGTAGTTACTTCCATTATTGATAATATTTGAGCTTACTCTGATAATATGTAGGTATAATTTGTTTTATCTGAATAGAGGTCTTCATGACAATGTATGTGATCAATTTTTAAGTCCATTATACTTTTCCATTACTATACATTTTTATTTTAGAAAAAAGACATACCAAGGTAATTTAACCTTATGCCACAATAAAAGAAATTGTGTTACACTTCAGCTAGCCTAGTTTAATTGTATTTTAAAAGAAAAATTATCTTACAAAATCCTAACACTTTAGAATAAACCAAGCATCATATTAGCTTACTTAAACAACAGGCAATAGGTATAATGTTTTCCAAATCAAGTTTTGTGGGGTTTTTTTGTCAAATATTTCGCAGTGATTCTCAACAGGAGACAATTTTGTCCCAAGAACATCTGACAGTGTCAAGGCAATGTTTTTAGTTGTCAGAACTAGGGACCACTGACTAATGGAATCTAATAGAGCCCCTGAATGCTACTAAACAATCTGCATGCATAGGATAGTCCTCACAGTAAAGAATTATCCAGGTTCAAATGTCAATAGAACCAAGGATAAGAAACTCTGCCTAAAATTAATATCACAATAAGGCTCCAATAAGAACAAAATTAATACAAGATGATTTTTCAGACCAGCAAGCAATAAGATTCAGGAAAATAATAGCCCAGATGTAGGGAGTGTTTGCCATGAACTGGGTGCTGTTTTATTAATTCACTTATCTGTACTGACCACAGTTCTATGCGTTAGGCATCACTATTTATCAACTTTACAGATGACATAATGAGACTTTAAAGTAATTTTATTGCTCAGTGTTACCTATCTTCCAAGAGTTGAGCTAAGATTTCAACCATAGCCTGTTAACTCTAGATCATATACTCTTGACTACATCACTATACAGCTGACTCTTGAACAACTTGGTCTTGAAATTCACAGGTCCACTTACACAAGGATTTTGTTTTTCCTAAATATATACTAGAAACTACAATCTGCAGTCGTTGAATCTGCAGTTGCAGAATTGTGGATATAGAGGACCCACTGTAAAGTTGAACTCAGATTTTTGACTTCACAGAGGGTTAGTGCCCCTATTCCCCATTGTTCAAGGGTCAACCATACTATCTTTGTGTTGAGAACATGCTTTCTGATACAGGTTTTGAAAAATGCATCACATTTAATAAAATCTATAGAAACCTCTGATGTATTATTCTCTATTAGAAAATCTCATTTTTGAAGATCAATAAAGGTTTAAGACACTGCAGATGTCATTAAATCATTATTTATTCATTTATCGAGATTCTCATTTCAGCTTTAGCAAATGTATTCAAAATGTCTAGAAGAATGAAAAATGCAATTAAGTGAAACATCACACTAACAAGAAAATGAGAACAGAAACTACTTATCTCTAGAATAATATTACAAGTGTAAAAGCAAGTTAAAATATGAGAAAGGCTCATCAAATCATCAGGAGGTCTCACATTTTCAGTACAGCATAGAGAATTACAGCTACCAAAAATCCTCTCAGGAATAATAGAAACTTACTAATTGGAAAGGATGGTGTATTCATTTTCTAGGAGTGCCAGAACAAAATACTTGGTGGATTAAACCACACTTTTATTTCTCACAGTTCTAGAGGCTAGAAGTCCAAGATTAAGGTGTTGGCAGGTCTGGTTTCTCCTAAGGCTTCTCTCCTTAATTTGCAGATGGCAGTCTTCTTGCTGTGCCTTCCCACAACACCTGTTTCACTTTCTCTTCTTAAAAGGACACCAGTCACACTGGATTAGGGCCCCAACCTGACAGCCTCAATTTTACCTATTTAAAGAACTTATTTCCAAATAAGGTACATTCTAAGGTACTGGAGGTTAGGACCTCAACATTAGATTTTACTGGTATGTAATTCTGCTAAATATACGCCAGGAACAATTACAAAAAAGACCTGGGGCCTGCCTAGAACTCTCATGGAGGACTAAACGAACAGCTTGTCAGGTATTAGGGAAAATCTATAAAAGACTTATAAAAAATAGATGGCACTGTGTTAGTTCAAGGTGCCACCGCCGGTGCTAAACCTAAAGGAAATGGCCAAGATTCAACTTTTCCCAGACCCATTTTGCAAACTGCTTGCGTATATACATGGCAGTCATGGTCTCATCAATAGCCCTGTAACGTTTTCCCTACATTTACTACACAGAAAAATAAATAAATGAAAGACTGCAATAGCCAAAATGCATTGATAGTCAAAGTGTACTGGATCTTAGTGTAGGTGAGGAAGAGTTAAGTGCAATCTGGAGTCCTTCTGCTTTAAGTTAGGTTTCTTTTTTTTTGTTTCTTACTGCATCTTCCTCCCCACCCCGCAACCCGCAAACCCACAGGAACATCAGAACTGCTGCCTTGAGTCTAAGGCAGTTTTTTTTCACTAGAATTTAAAGCCTGCTTCTCTGTGCCTGCCAAGAAAGCAAGATCATGACTGCAGGACATGTTTTTTTCCCCTCGTACTTGAACCAACATAACTTGCCTCCAGAGCTGTCTGTCTACTCAGCAGGACAGTAAAAACAAAGAGGAAAATATGAGAGTCAAGCAGGATAGAAGATAAAGACCAAATGGAGAGATGACTGAAGCATCACAGAGGAATGTTCTCTGAGAAAAATGGCTAATTGGAACAAGATAAGAAGCATGATAACTAAGGAATATTTGTTAAGAATAAGCAAATCAGTAATATAATTATCAATCTACTGTCATTCTAACGTAATTTTCCATTTCATTCCTTTTATTAGTCTCCTATATCACATCTAAAATGGTCCTCTGCTATCTCTTCTAACCACAGGAACCAAAACTCACATGGGTTTGACTGTAATAAATTCTCCCCGTTCAACCTCAACTTGATTACTTATGTTTAAAAAGCACTTTCACCATGTTATTTCATTCCCCTTTTCTAAGTCTCGTCAATTAAAAAGGACATAAACTCTTAATCACTGTTACATTTCTCCACAATTTGGCCTCACCCTGCAGATTCATGATCCATACTTATTATTCATTACTTCAGCACACACTGAGTTTAGTAATGCCAGTCTCCTTGTTCTAAGATCATGTCACTAGTCAGCCTAAAATATCTTCCCTTTCCCCTTGCAATGACCATAGACACATTATTTTCTGATTTAGTTTTTTCCCCTCTTTTTTTTGGGGGGGTGGGCACTGCATCATGCATCATGTGGGATCTTACCTCCTTGACCTGGGATCAAAGCCACATCCCCTGCAGTGGAAGCATAGAGTCTTAACCACTGGGCCCTCAGGGAAGTCCCAACACCTCATCTGCTGAAACCCAGCTAGTAGCCAGTCCATAGTCCATTTCCAACTTATGGCTTCTGAGAGGATAACACCAGAGCTGAAGCTGACAATCCATCTACCTTTGAATATCTTACCTTGCATCTCTCAAAATTATCTCAGATTAAACATGACATTTAATTCATTTAATTTTAAATTCACTCATTTAATTCATTTTCGCCTCCAAAAATAACTGTTCCTCCCCCAGAGTTCCTTTTATATACTCAGCCAAGAGCGACCTAAGAATCAACCTTCACTGTAGCTCCCCTTTACTCTCCCCTAATCCAGTCATTCACTAAACCTGACTGAAATGTCTCTTTAAAATTCTTTCATATCTAATACTGCCTCTCTGTGTTCTTAACACATTATTCATCATCCCTTACCTAGCCCAGGGTGTTAGTTTCCTAACCTTCTTCTGTGTCACTTCATCCTATTTTAATTCACCAGACTATAGCTCTATAGCATGGGAATCAAAGCCCATCTCGATCTAGACTCCGGAGTAGTGGTCGGCTTCCACCACTGTGACATCCCCAAGCCAGCAATATCTTCCTGGCCCATGACTAACTGTGAATGTCTCTAAGTTTTTGCACAGGGAGGGCCACAATCTAAAATGCCTTTCTTTCGTTATCTTTCACATACATTCTTATACATGTTTCAAGCAGTTCAAAGTACCTATTTGAGGAAGTCTTCCCTGACTTCATGGGCAGACCTGGTCATGTCTTCTCTAAAATTCTATTTTGTACAAATTCTGTTTTGACATTGATAATCTTTTCATATATTCGTTGTATATTATTCTAGCAAGTAGCTAGTAGGCAAGGTTGGGAGTCATGCAGCTTTTTCATTTATATATTCCCAGAATATATCAGGAAATTATTCCACAGAAGATACCAAACAGACACATGATAACTATTAGTCACGTAATACATTTATGGTGGTGGTGGTTTAGTCGCCAAGTTGTGTCTGCCTCTTGTGATCGCATGGTCTATAGCCCATCAGGATCCTCTGTCCATGGGATTTTCTAGGCAAGAATACTGAAGTGGTTTGCCATTGCCTTCTCCAGGGGATCTTCCCTGACCCAGGGACTGAACCCGGGTCTCCTACACTGCAGGCAGATTCTTTACCAACTGAGCTACCAGGGAAGCCTAAAAGAGACTGATAAGGCAAGCAAAGCCACAGAGAAAATCTTCAACAGAAATAAACACTTCTCACCTCAGAATGTTCAGCTGCGCTAAGAATGGAGACTCACTATTACCATCAGGATTCAAAACTATACACCTGATTCATAGAGAAAAGTCAATTGCAAATTCTAATTATCTGCTCTGAAATTCCTTCATCAACAAATGTGCTAGTCTTTAGACAATTGTTTAATTACTACTATTATCAAATATTAAATGTAATAGACTCTTACACGGGAAGTAACCTCTTGAAATATTAAATAAGATAAAAGCAATAAAATAAAACAAAGTCCACACACAGCAGCACCATCTTCTTGATATCAGAAGAGTTCTCTTAAGTGAATTTTCTAGAAAACTGAAATTTATTAACAAAGCTTTGAAAACACTTACTCTTAAATTTGATGATTTTGAACTATGGTCCTGAAGAAGACTCTAGAGAGTCCCTTGGACAGCAAGGAGATCAAACCAGTAAGGAAATAAACCCTGAATAGTCATTGGAAGGACTGATGCTGAAGCTACAATATCTTGGCCACTTGATGCAAAGAGCTGACTCACTGGAAAAGATCTCGATGCTAGAAAAGACTGAGGGTAAAATGTGAAGTGGGTGATGGAGAATGAGACAGTTGGATGGTACCACTGACTCAATGGGCATGAGTTTGAGCAAACTCAGGGAGACAGTGAAGGACAGGGAAGCCTGGAGTGCTTCATGGTGTTGCAAAGTGTTGAACACAACTTAGCAACTAAACAACTCATAAAAATCTTCTAAAAAGATATCAATTTCTTAATTAAATTCCTAAAACACAGTACATAGAATAAAATTTATTCCTGATTAACATCATCACTGTGACAGACCATGTGCTATCCTGCTCTACAATATTGTGATTCCCTCAGAAGTTAATAATTATAGGACTGTATATCTCCATGTAATGACACTACCTTTTAAAGTTCCACATACTTAATAGAGCTTCATCAATAGCCTTGAAATAAGATGACACTTAAGTTGTCAGTGTGCCTAACTCCAATGGCCTTTCATGCAATCTTGTAATCTGTAGGCTAAAAAAAATAAAAACACATAAACAACTCTATTGGGGTTGCAAAATGTGATTTATTCCAGTAAGTAGTTCCTGAATAAAACTCACAGGCTTATAATACTTGGTTACAATTATTCGGAAGCCTCAGAGCTCTGCTGTTTCAAATGGATGAAATCACTATCACTCAAAAAATGTTTAATTACTGACTGCAATATACATACTCTGGAGTTCCAAAATAATAATTGAATAGTTTGACAGTATCCTCAGGAAAAGTTACTCAACTTAATTCTGACTAGAAAAAAATTACCTACGTGAGAAATAACAGATGAAAAGTAAAAGAAGCAAAAATGTGAGAAACACAAGCTCAAATGAAATAGCAGAATCCATACTGCATGGCTTTAGAAGTCATGACTTGACACTTTAGGAAATATTCACTAATACTGTGTCTTTTTTAAATTAATTTATTTTAATTGGAGGCTAATTACTTTACAATATTGTAGTGGTTTTTGCCACAAATTGACAGGAATCAGCCATGGGTTTACATGTACTCCCCATCCTGAACCCCCTCCCACCCCCCTCCCCATTCCATCCCTCTGGGTCATCCCAGTGCAGCAGCCTGAGGCACCCTGTCCCATGCATCAAACCTGAACCAGTGATCTGATTCACATATGATAATATACATGTTTCAATGCTATTCTCTCCGATCATCCCACTCCCACCTTCTCCCATAGAGTCCAAAGGATTGTTCTTTACATCTGTGTCTCTTTTGCTGTCTCGCATAGAGAGTTATCATTACCATCTTTCTAAACTCTCTATATATGCATTCGTATACTGTATTGGTGTTTTTCTTTCTGGATTACTTCACTCTTTATAATAGGCTCCAGTTTCATTCGCCTTATTAGAACTGATTCAAATGTATTCTTTTTGATGGCTGAGTAATATTCCATTGTGTATATGTACTACAGCTTTCTTATCTGTTCGTCTGCTGATGAACATCTTGGTTGCTTCCATGTCCTGGCTATTATAAACAGTGCTGTGATGAACATTGGGGTACACATGTCTCTTTCCATTCTGGTTTCCTTGGTGTGTATGCCCAGCAGTGGGATTACTGGGTCGTATCGCAGTTCTATTTCCAGTTTTTTAAGGAATCTCCACACTGTTCTCCATAGTGGCTGTACTAGTTTGCATTCCCACCAACAGTGTAAGACAGTTCCCTTTTCTCCACACCCTCTCCAACATTAATTGTTTGTAGATTTTTGGACAGCAGCCATTCTGACTGGCGTGAAATGGTACCTCATTGTGGTTTTGACTTGCATTTCTCTGATAATGAGTGATGTTGAGCATCTTTTCATGTGATTGTAAGCCATCTGCATGTCTTCTTTGGAGAAATGTCTCTTTAGTTCTTTCAATCATTTTTTGATTGGGTCCTTTATTTTTCTGGAGTTGAGCTGCAGGAGTTGCTTGTATATTTTTGAGATTAATTCTTTGTCAGTTGCTTCAATTGCTATTATTTTCTCCCATTCTGAAGGCTGTCTTTTCCCTTTGCTTATAGCTTCCTTCAGTGTGCAAAACCTTTTAAGTTTAATTAAGAATCAATATACTTGAAATGAGTATACTACCCAAAGCAATCTAGAGATTCAATGCAATCCCTATCAAGCTACCAACAGTATTTTTCCCAGAACTAGAACAAATAATTTCACAATTTTTATGGAAATAGAAAAAAACCTCGAATAGACAAAGCATTCTTGCAAAAGAAGGATGGAAATGAAGGAATCAACCTGCCTTACATTTAAAGATCTAAACGTAAGACCAGAAACCATAAAACTCCTAGAGGAAAACATAGGCAAAACACTCTCCAACATAAATCACAGCAGGATCTTCTATAACCCACCTCCCAGAGTAATGGAAATAAAAGACAAAATAAACAAATGGGACATACTGTGTTTTTTAATGTAAAATTACAGTGGTTATCAGAGCATTAACTACAGAAATTTGCATGACAGTGTATATAACATATACTTTAAGAATCAGAAGACTGGGATTCCTTTGAGGTCCAGAGGTTGGGACCTCATTCTTTCACTGCCAAGGGCACAGCATGGCCAAAAAATTAATAAATGAATTTTTTTTTAAATCAAAAGACTTGTACCTAAATTTACATTGAATTTTCATATGAAATGGAAGATTTTTAAAGAAGTCCTACAACATACTTTCATTTATATTTCTGATCAAGTAATTTCCTGTAAACTGTTTTGGACTCTAGTTCAGGAAAAGATAAAATATATACTCTTCATATAATTAATATGTAACATAGGTAATACACTGTGTAGTTTACAAAATTACAGGTCTATGGGAATTAGCATTGTGTCATATCTAGAGAAAAAAATCCAAGTGAGGCCATTATGACTTTTGTGAATATCCTCTGATCACTGAAGCTCATTAGCTCTCATAGATCACTTATATGACAATAATAAATGAGAAGAAAAAGAAAATAAAATTTCTTGGTTTTCTAAGTTTTACTCAGTTCAGTTCAGTTCAGCTCAGTCGCTCAGTCGTGTCCGACTCTCTGCGACCCCATGAATCACAGCACGCCAGGCCTCCCTGTCCATCACCAACTCCCGGAGTACACTCAAACTCATGTCCACAGAGTCGGTGATGCCATCCAGCCATCTCATTCTCCGTCGTCCCCTTCTCCTCCCGCCCCCAACCTTTCCCAGCATCAGAGTCTTTTCCAGTGAGTCAACTCGTCGCATCAGGTGGCCAAAGTATTGCAGTTTCAGCTTTAGCATCAGTCCCTCCAATGAACATTCAGGATTGATCTCCTTTAGAATGGACTGGTTGGATCTCCTTGCAGTATAAGGGACTCTCAAGAGTCTTCTCCAACACCACAGTTCAAAAGCATCGATTCTTCGGCGATCAGCCTTCTTCACAGTCCAACTCTCACATCCATACATGACCACGGGAAAAACCATTGCCTTGACTAGACGGACCTTGGTTGGCAAAGTAATGTCTCTGCTTTTTAATATACTATCAAGGTTGGTCATAACTTTCCTTCCAAGGAGCAAGCGTCTTTTAATTTCATGGCTGCAATCAGCATCTGCAGTGATTTTGGAGCCCAAAAAAATAAAGTCGGACACTGTTTCCACTGTTTTTCCATCTATTTCCCATGAAGTGATGGGACCAAGCAAGGCTCAAATCATATATTTCTCCCTGAATTTTCTCAGTATATTTCTACCTAGTACTTGGGTACTTTAGTGTCTGTAGAGATCTAGTAATTTCTAAGATCTGCTACCAAACACAGTTTATAAAACAAAGTTGTTAAGAATAAGTAACAAATACTACTGCAATGACTGGATACACCAAAGGCCCAATTCCCAAGCAAAACTGTGTAAACACTTTGCAAAGGTTAGTATAAAATTGTCACCTTTGAATCCATAGTCATTTTCACAAGCTCCAATCTCTAAAAAAATGTACTCAACAAAAGTTACTTAATGAAAGACAGGCTTTACCTAAGTTAAAATTCACAGAGTTTCAATTAAACATCAAATTCAGTTGATTTTTTTTTCTGGGGGTGGGGAGTAGAGACAAGTGACATCCAACAATTTGGGGGATGGGCTTAAACACGTTTAGAAAAAGTAAGAGGGAAAAAATTGCCTCACATACTGACTCCAAATTCTGGTCAGCTCAACCCCGCACCCACTATCATGAGCTGGCTATTTTGGGAACATGGCTGTCAACCTTCTATCATCCTTTTTTTTTTCTTTGCAACTTCTCCAATTCCATTTCAGTATCAACCTATACACACTCCGACATTTCTTTTTCCTCTTTCCCACATCACAGCATTCAACACTCACTTTTATTCCCCTACATTAATGCTTGAACTATTACAAGAGGAAACCATGTATAGTACCACATTGACTGGAAGAATTAAAAAAAAAAACAAACCACAAACTACTTGTATTCAGTTCAGTTCAGTCGCTCAGTCGTGTCTGACTCTCCGCGACCCCATGAATCACAGCACGCCAGGCCTCCCTGTCCATCACCAACTCCCGGAGCTCACTCAAACTCATGTCCACAGAGTCGGTGATGCCATCCAGCCATCTCATTCTCGGTCGTCCCCTTCTTCTCCCGCCCCCAACCTTTCCCAGCTTCAGAGTCTTTTCCAGTGAGTCAACTCGTCGCATGAGGTGGCCAAAGTATTGCAGTTTCAGCTTCAGCATCAGCCCATCCAATGAACACCCAGGATCGATCTCCCTTAGAATGGACTGGTTGGATCTCCTTGCAGTACAAGGGACTCTCAAGAGTCTTCTCCTGTATAGGTGTAAGTAATTCTGATTTTTTTAATCAAAAACCTAAAGCATTACTTAATTTCTAAGCCTTAAGAAAAGGGTAAGACTTGGTATGTTATGATTTATGTTAAAAAGTATAGGAATATAATAGTGTAACAATATTTTAAACAAAAACTATGAGTTACACCATGTGACATGATGTCTTATGAAACATCCCATGGACATCCTAGAAGAAAATATCTTACCTTTTAGTACAGTTTAGTCGCTTAGTCATGTCCGATTTTTTGTGACCCTGTGGACTTCAACACACCAGGCTTCCGTGTACATCATCAACCCCTGGAGCCTACTCAGGCTCATGTCCAGCGTGTCGGTGATGCCATCCAACCATCTTATCCTCTGTCGTCCCCTTTTCCTCCTACCTTCAATCTTTCCCAGTATTAGGGTCTTTTCCAATGAGTCAGTTCTTCAGATCAGGTGGCCAAAGTATTAGAGTTTCAGCTTCAGCATCAGTCCTTCCAATGAATATTCCTTTAGGATTGATTAATGGGTTGGATCTCCTTGCAGTGCAAACAACTCTCAAGAGTCTTCTCCAACACCACAGTTCAAAAGCATCTATTCTTTGGTGCACGGCTTTCTTTATACTCCAGATATCACATCCACTGGAAAAACCATAGCTTTGACTTGATGGACAATTGTTGGCAAAGTAATGTCTCTGCTTTTCAATATGCTGTCTAGGTTGGTCATAGCTTTTCTTCCAAAGAGCAAGTGTCTTTTAATTTCATAGCTGAAGTCACCATCTGCAGTGATTTTGGAGCCACAAAAAAAAAAGTCTCTCACTGTTTCCATTGTTTCCCCATCTATTTCCCATTAAGTGATGGGACCAGATGTCATGATCTTAGTTACATGAGACATAAAATTAAAACCAAAACAATACCCATTATATCAGTGAATAACTAGCTTGTAACAAATTCAAAAGAAAAGCAATATTTTGTTGTTTTAAAAGCCTTATGATGAAACCTGTGTACCTGTTTTAGAAAAAATTACTAATTATGCTCAATAAGTTTGAAAGTAAAAACTTAGGATGTTAAGTAAGAAACAATTCCATGAAAAAAGAAAGGTGCTTACCTCAAAAACAGGAAAATTATTTTAAAGGCAATATTTTTAAGGGAGAGCAATTTATATTATAAAGATAATTCATAGTTTTAATTCATACATAAATGATAATATTATGCTTTAGAAAGCCTTTTAAGCCACTTTTTCTAGAAATTCAATAATGCTGAATTATTTTCCCTTTGTAATTCATAGTGCAAAATCTACTTCATTAAAATATTTTGACAAGGTAGCTTTCTATTAAGGTTCTGGTCTTTATACTCCTGAACTTAGTTTTTTCATAAAAAAAAAAAATCAATCTATGTGTAAACTTTACATATCTTGCTAATTCTTATTTTTATGAATTGGATCTTGTGCCTTTGTTATTAACATTTTCCCCATTCTCTTTAATATACATTTTCTTCAAAATTGAATCCAAATCTGATCCCCTGCAGAGTTTTAAATACTTAACTACCAGATCTTACTCATCTCCTCCCTTTAAATTATGTATTAGCCTTGTGTTTACTAAGATACTTTAAACTTATATAAGTTTTAACTCTTAGTGGATTTTTTGAAAGTAGAACCAGGTATTTTATCTCCTTCTATGAAAAGTAGGGCTTTCCTGGTGGTTCAGATGGTAAAGAATCTGCCTGCAATATGCGAGACCTGTGTTTGACCCCTTGGGTTTGGAAGATCCCTTGAAGGAAGGCATGGCAACCCACTCCAGTATTCTTGCCTGAGGAATCCTCAGGGACAGAGGAGCCTGGCAGGTTAGTGTCCATGGGGCTGCAAAGAGTTGGACATGACTGATTAAGCACACAGCAAAAGTGCCAAGTAGATATCAATAAATATTGGACTTACATATAAATTCATAATGTGGTCCACTGGAGAAGGGAATGGCAAACCACTTCAGTATTCTTGCCTTGAGAACCCCATGAACAGTATGAAAAGGCAAAAGGATAGGACACTAAAGATGAACTCCCCAGGTCAGTAGGTGTCCAATATGCTACTGAAGATAAGTGGAGAAATAACTCCAGAAAGAATGAAGGGATGGAGACAAAGCAAAAACAACACCCAGTTGTGGATGGGACTGGTGATAGAAGCAAGGTCCAATGCTGTAAAAAGCAATATTGCATAGGAACCTGGAATGTAAGGACCATGAATCAAGAGAAATTGGAAGTGGTCAAACAGGAGACGGCAAGAGTAAACATAGACATACGAGGAACTAGTGAGCTAAGATGGACTGGAATGGGTGAATTTAACTCAGATGACCATTATATCTTCTACTGTGTGCAGGAATCCCTTGGAAGAAATGGAGTAGCCATGATAATCAATGAAAGAGTCTAAAACACAGTATTTGGATGCAATCTCAAAAACAACAGAATGATCTCTGTTCATTTCCAAGGCAAACCATTCAATATCACAGAAATCCAAGTCTATGCCCTGACCAGTAACACTGAAGAAGCTGAACGGTTCTATGAAGACCTACAAGACATTTTAGAACTAACACCCAAAAAAGATGCCCTTTTCATTATAGGGGACTGGAATGCAAAAGTAGGAAGTCAAGAAATGCCTGGAGTAACAGGCAAATTTGGCCTTGGAGTACAGAATGAAGCAGGGCAAAGTGTATTGAGTTTTGCCAAGATAAAGCACTGGTCATAGCAAACACCCTCTTCCAACAACATAAGAGAAGACTCTACACATGGACATCACCAGATGGTCAACACTGAAATCAGATTGATTATTTTCTTTGCAGCCAAAGATGGAGAAGCTCTATACAGTTAGCAAAAACAAGACCGGGAGCTGCCTGTGGCTCAGATCATGAATTCCTTATTGCCAAATTCATTCTGAAATTAAAGAAAGTGGGGAAAACCACTAGACCATTCAGGTATGACCTAAATCAAATCCCTTATGATGATACAGTGGAAGTGAGAAATAGATTTAAGGGACTAGATCTGACACACAGAGTGCCTGATGAACTATGGACGGAGGTTTGTGACATTGTAAACAAGACAGGGATCAAGACCATTGCCAAGAAAAAGAAATGTAAAAAATTAAAATGGCTGTCTGAGGAGGCCTTACAAATAGCTGTGAAAAGTAGAGAAACAAAACGCAAAGGACAAAAGGAAAGATATACCCATCTGAATGGAGAGTTCCAAAGAATAGCAACGAGAGATAAGGAAGTCTTCCCCAGCAATCAATGCAAAGAAATAGAGGAAAACAATAGAATGGGATAGACAAGAGAGCTCTTCAAGAAAATTAGAGATACCAAGGGAACATTTCATGCAAAGATGGACTCAATAAAGGAAAGAACTGGTATGGACCTAACAGAAGCAGAAGATGTTAAGAAGTAGTGACAAGAATACGCAGAACAACTATACAAAAAAGATCTCACGAGCCAGATAATCACGACGGTGTGATCACTTACCTAGAGCCAGACATCCTTGAATGTGAAGTCAAGTGGGCCTTAGGAAGCCTCCGGAGAAGGCAATGGCAAGCCACTCCAGTACTCTTGCCTAGAAAATCCCATGGATGGAGGAGCCTGGTGGGCTGCAGTCCATGGGGTCACTACTAGTCGGACACGACTGAGCGACTTCACTTTCACTTTTCACTTTCACACATTGGAGAAGGAAATGGCAACCCACTCCACTGTTCTTGCCTGGAGAGTCCCAGGGACGGCGGAGCCTGGTGGACTGCCATCTATGGGGTCACACAGAGTCAGACACGACTGAAGCAACTTAGCAGTGGCAACAGCAGCAGGAAGCCTCACTACAAACAAAGCTAGTGGAGGTGATGGAATTCTAGTTGAGCTATTCAAATGCTAAAAGATGGTGCTGTGAAAGTGCTTCACTCAATATGTCATCAAATTTGGAAAACTCAGCAGTGGCCACAGGACTGGAAAAGGTCAGTCTTCATTCTAATCCCAAAGAAAGGGAATGCCAAAGAATGCTCAAACTAACGCACAATAGCACTCATCTCACATGCTAGTAAAGTAATGCTCAAAATTCACCAAGAAAGACTTCAGCAATATGTGAACTGTGAACTTCCAGATGCTCAAGCTGGTTTTAGAAAAGGCAGAGGAAGAAGTGATCAAATTGCCACCATTCGCTGGATCATCGAAAAAGCAAGAGAGTTCCAGAAAAACATCTATTTCTTCTTTATTGACTATGCCAAAGCCTTTGACAGTGTGGATCACAATAAACTGTGGAAAATTCTGAAAGAGATGGGAATACCAGACTACCTGACCTGCCTCTTGAGAAACCTGTATACAGGTCAGGAAGCAACAGTTAGAACTGGACATGGAACAACAGACTGGTTCCAAATAGGAAAAGGAGTATGTCAAGGCTGTATATTGTCACCCTGCTTATTTAACTTCTATGCAGAGTACATCATGAGAAATGCTGGGCTGGAGGAAGCACAAGTTGGGATCAAGATTGCCAGGAAAAATATCAATAACCTCAGATATGCAGATGACACCACCTTTATGTCAGAAAGTGAAGAAGAACTAAAGAGCCTCTTGATGACAGTGAAAGAGCAGAGTGAAAAAGTTGGCTTGAAGCTCAACATTCAGAAAATTAAGGTCACGGCATCCGGTCCCATCACTTCATGGGAAATAGATGGGGAAACAGTGGAAAGAGTGGTTGACTTTATTTTTCTGGGCTCCAAAATCACTGCAGATGGTGACTGCAGCCATGAAATTAAAAGACGCTTACTTCTTGGAAGGAAAGTTATGACCAACCTAGACAGCATATTAAAAAGCAGAGACATGCCTTTGCCAACAAAGGTCCGTCTAGTCAAGGCTATAGTTTTTCCAGTGGTCATGTATGGATGCGAGAGTTGGACTATAAAGAAAGCTGAGGGTTGAAGAATCGATGCTTTTGAACTGTGGTATTGGAGAAGACTCTTGAGAGTCCCTTGGACTGTGAGGAGATCCAACCATTCCATCCTAAAGGAGATCATCTTGGGTGTTCATTGGAAGGACTGATGTTGAAGCTGAAACTCCAATATTTTGGCCACCTAATGTGAAGAACTGACTCATTTGAAAAAACCCTGATATTGGGAAATATTGAAGGCACGAGGAGAAGGGGACAAAAGGGGATGAGATGGTTAGATGGCATCACCAACTCAATGGACATGAGTTTGGGTGGACTCTGGGAGTTGGTGATGGACAGGGAGGCCTGGCATGCTGCGGTTTATGTGGTTGCAAAGAGTCGGACACGACTGAGCAACTGACTGATACTGATAAGTTCATTTTCAATTTTCTATTCTTTATTGTTTATTATTGACATGTTTTACAATTCACTTTACTTCAGTTGGACAGATAGCTTTTTACTTAAATATTTATCCATTTAAAAAGAAGTGAGTAGCAAATAAATGTTGACAACCATTTCACAGATTTATTTCTATGTGCAATGTGTATATATGTAACACTTTTAAAATGCTTACAATAAAAGTAGAATAGATTTTTGAAAATGTTGATTTTCAAAGTAATCCACTTTCAACTCAGGATGAGGCCTCTATGTATTGCTCTTTTTTTGTTTTTTCCTTTGCTTATGTTCTTTCCTCCATATACATTTTGCTTTTTGAGATAAACTATTGATATGGAACTAAATGATTAACACATTGTGGGTTCAGCATGTTAGTCAGATCTCTCCTGCTGTACCACATACTCTGTAGCTTTCATCCATAACTCTTTCACTTTCTTAAAACACCTCAGTTGTCACCACCACAGTACCTTTGCATATGATAACCTCACCACCTTTGCATGGTGGTACAAACAAATCATTCAAGTTTTAGCCCAAATGAAACTTCCTCAAAAGGCTTTTGATCTTTTAGGTTAGTTATTTTGTTATATGGTTGTATGACACTCTGGACTATTTTCCAGGCAAGGATATTGGTGTAGGTTGCCATTTCCTTCTCCAGGAGACCTTTGGACCCAGGGTTCAAACCCACATCCTGCACTGCAGATGGTCTCCTGCACTGCAGGCAGATTCTTTATTGACTGATCTACCAGGGAAACCCTGAGACATAGCAAACTTGTAATAAATTTCCATCAAATGAATAAATTTGCCTTATGTGTCTTTATCTGTTTGCCAGAAGGACTGGCAAATATACTTTGAAATCAGTGTAGCCCAGCAGAGCTCAAGCTGAGAAAAAGGCAGGCAGACTCAATAGTTTTGCAGAGCAAAGGCAGTACCCTGTTCATCCAGCAATTTGGAGTGCAGGTCAGTTTGAGTTAAGACAACAAAGTGCTTTGCTGGCTTTAGAGATGCTTCTCTTACTGTATCCAGGCAGAAAATCTAATCCATATCGTTGAAGTGAAGTGAAGTCGCTCAGTCGTGTCCACCTCTTTGCGCCCCCATGGATTGTAGCCTACCAGGCTCCTCCATCCTTGGGATTTTCCAGGCAAGAGTATTGGAGTGGGTTGCCATTTCCTTCTCCAGGGGATCTTCCCAACCCAGGGATCAAACCCAGGTCTCCTGCATTGCAGGAAGATGCTTTACCATCTGAGCTACCTAAATACAGTTTATAGTGTGTCTGCCGAGGCAACGTAAACAGAGCACATGGGAAGTTGCAAAGCCCATTCAACAGCCCTACATACAGTGACTTGAACAGAGAGAATGGCAGGTAGCTTGACCCATCTGTAGAATAAAATTTATAGCCTCACCTGATCAGGGAATTCACCTACTATTGAATATAGTTTCTAGTCCTGACCATCTAGTCAGTCTAACGAAAGAATCCAGGCAACCATAGAACATATTCTGCAGTCTCACTTGGTAGGGAACCAGGACAGTAGTCCTATCTCAGTTTCTTAGTCAAGGCCACACCTTCCATCTCTATCTGCAGAATTCAAAATGTTCCCCTGTCCCAAAATAGACAATAGCAAAGCTCACCTGTCCTTGGGCAAGCAAACCCACCAGACAAACCCAGAAACCCAAATTGAGCGGATTGGTGAAGAACTGTCTCTCCTAAAGCAAACCGGTCAAGTTTGGAAAAGGATCCCCATTACTCAAATGGGCAGATGCCAAGGTAAGAAATCAAGGACCATGAAAAGTCATAAAAATATGACATGAACAGGAACTAAGAAAACTCCAATAAATGGCCCTAAAGAAATGGGTATCTATGAACTATCAGGCAAAGAATTCAGTATAATCATCTTAAGGAGGTTTAGTGAATTACAAGAATAGACAACTAAACAAAATTAGTAAAACAATGCATGAGTTCAACAATCAAATATGAAACATAAAAACAAAAACCTTAAAAAACTGAAGAATTCAATAGAGTTTCAAAAAAGTAGACTTAATCAAAAGAAAGAATTAATAACCTAGAATATATAACATTAGAAATTACCCAGTCAGAGGAGCAGAAAGAATAAAGAAGAGTGATGAAACCCTATGGAATTTATGAAACACAATGAAAAAAAATCACAGTATGGGAATTCTAGAAGGGGAAGAGAAAGAGACAGGGACAGAAAGTATATTTAAAGCAATATGGCAAAAACTTATCAATCCTGAGGAGGAAAATGGACACTCAGATCCATAAATACTTCACGTAGGTAAAACCTAAATAGAACTACACCAAGATCCATTATAATTATCAAGTGTCTAAGAAAAAAATCTAAGAGCAGCAGGAGAAAAGAGAAAAGCTACATACAAGGGAAACTCCATAAGATTGGTGGCAGATTTTTCAACAGAAACTCTTCAGACCAGAAAATGGGATGATATATTCAAAATACTGAAACAAAATAAATGTCAACCAAAAATTCTATATTCAGTGAAGCTGTCATTCAGAAACAAAGGAGGGATAAAGACATTCCCAAACAATCAAAAACTGAGGGAGTTCATTAACACCAGACTTGCCCTACAGGAAATGCCAAAGTGATGCTAAAAGTAATGGATAAGTCAAAACTCTAGTTTAAAACGTTTCTAAGTAGTAAAAGTGACCACAATTCCAATAATTTGTTATTATCTACATAACATAAAAAATGTAACAGCAATACCTAAAATGTGAAGGGAAGCAGAAGGAAAAGTAACGTTTATGAATTGTAGTGAAGTTAATTTGTTATCAGTTTAAAATTTTCATTTGTTTAAGATATTTATGTAAGCTTAATGGTAACCATGGAAAAAATCCTGTACTGATTATATAAAGAACATGATAAAGAGTCAAAACATACTCATACCAAAAGATATCAAAACACAAAAAAAAGAGCTGGATAAGAAACAAGGAATAGCAGATGTACAAAACAACCAGGAACTTTTCACAAAAGGGCAGCAGTAAGTCTTCACCTATCAAGAACTGCTTTAATTTTTAATGAATGAAAATATTCAATCAAAAGACACAGAATGGCTTAAATTGTTGAAAAAACAAGATCCAACAACATGCTGCCTATAAGAGATTCACGTGTGTGAATCAGACTGAGACTGAAGATATGGGAAAAGACTTTTCAAACAAATGATAAACCAAAAAAATAGCTATCCTTATAACAGATAAAATATACTTTAAATTATAACTGGTAAAAAGAGACAAAGAAAGTCACCACACAATTATAAATGTGAAACATTAATAGAATGAAAGAAAAGAATCAAGTGATCATCTCAATAGATGCAGAAAAGCATTGACAAAACAATCTCCAATCATGATAAAAACTCTCAACAAAATAGGCCCGAAGGAACATATCTCAACATAATAAAGGTCCAAGCTAACATCATGCTGCTACTGCTGCTAAGTCACTTCAGTCGTGTCCGACTCTGTGTGACCCCATAGACGGAAGCCCACCAGGCTTCCCCGTCCCTGGGGTTCTCCAGGCAAGAACACTGGAGTGGGTTGCCATTTCCTTCTCCAATGTGTGAAAGTGAAGTCGCTCAGTCGTGTCTGACCCTTAGCAACCCCACGGACTGCAGCCTACCAGGCTGCTCCATCCATGGGATTTTCTAGGCAAGAGTACTGGAGTGGCTTGCCATTGCCTTCTCAAGCTAACATCATACTTCATGGTTAAAGGTTGAAAGCTTTTCTTCTAAGTCCAGGAAAAAGATATAGTGCCAACTCTTACCAGTCCTATTCAACAAAGTACTGGATGTCCTAGCTAGAACAATCAGGTCCAGCAAGGAAAATAAAAGTTATCAGAAATGGAAAGGAAGAAGTGAAATTATCTGTTTGCATGTGACATGATTTTATATATAGAAAATTTTAAAGACTAAACCAAAAAGCTGCCAGATCTTATCAATAAATTCTGTAAGGTTGCAGAATAAAAAATTAACTTGCAAAAACCAGTAGTATTTCTGTACACTAACAATAGCTATCCGAAATAATTTATAATAGCCTCAAAAGCAATAAAATACTTAGGAATAAATTTAAGGACATAAAAGATCTCTGTGCTGAAAACTACATATTGATGAAAGAAAATGAAGACCCATAGAAACAGAAAAGTATTCCATGTTCATGGACTGGAAGAATATTTTTAAAATGTAAATATTAATGAAAGTCATCTATTGATTCAGTGAAATGTCTATCACAATTCCAACGGCATTTTTTTTTTTTTACAGAGTAGGAGAAACACTCTTAAAATTTATATAGAACCACAGAAGAGCCAAAGAAACCCTGAAAAACAAGAATAAAGCAGGAAGAACTTTCCTAATTTCATGCTATACTATAAAAGAGTAGTCATAAAAACATAATGGTTCAGTTCAGTTCAGTCGCTCAGTCGTGTCTGACTCTTTGCGACCCCGTGAATCATAATGGTACTGGCATTCAAATAGTCAAATAAACCCATACAACAGAATTGAAAGCCTGGAAATAAACTCAAGCATATGCAGTTAATTAATATTTCACAAGCAAGTCAAGAATACTCAATGGAGCAAGTCCCCTCAATAAATGTTGGCAGAAGAATTGGATATCCACATTTAAAGAATGAAATTGAACTTATGTATTTTGCATCACTCACTAAAACTAACTTGCAATGGATTAAAGACTTAAGTATAAGATTCAAAACAATGAACATAGATGAAATGAATCATAGAAGAAAATACAAAAATAAACTTCTTGATATGAGCCTTGGTAATGATTTTTTGGATATGACATGTAAAACATAAACAACAAAATAGAAAATGAACAAGTGGAACTACATGCAACTAAAAAGCTTCTGCACAGCCAAAGAACACATTAGCAAAGTGAAAGACAGCCTATGGAATAGAAAAACATTTGCAAACTATGTATCTGATAAGGGGCTAATACCTGCAATGTATAAAGAACTCAAACAACTTGACAGCAAAAAATAATAATCCAACTTAAAGAAGTGCAAAGGACATGAATAGACATTTCTCTAAACAGATAATCAAAAAGTCAACAGGTACATGAAAACATGCTCAACATCACTAGTCATTAGGGAAGTACAAATTAAAACTACAATGAAATATCAACTCAAATCTGTTTAAAAAAAAAGCGATCATCAAAAAGACAAGAGATAAAAACACTGGTATGGATGTGGAGAAAAGAGAATCACTCTCTGCTGATGGGCTTGTAAATTGGTAGAGTCACTATGCAACACAGTATGAAAGTTCCTCAAAAAATTAAAAATAGAACCACCATATAATTAAACAATTACATTTCTGGGATTATATCCAAAGGAAGCAAAAATGGTAACTGGAAAAAATATCTGCACTCCCATGGTCATAGCAGAATTATTTACAGTAGGCAAGACATCAAAACAACCTAGGTTTCCATCAGTGTACAAATGGATAAAGAAGTTGTTGTACAAATATTCATGGTAATATTGTTGCCGTTAAAAATAAGAAAAGACTACCATTTGTGACAACATGAGTGGACGTTGAAGATATTATACTAAGTGAAATAAGTCAGATAAAGACTAATACTGTATGATTTCACTTAAAATAAAAACCAAACTCAGAGAAAAAGAGATTAGGTTTGTGGTTACCAGAAGGGAGGGAGGGAAAAATACAGGAAAGATATCAAAAGATACAAATTTGTAATTATAAAATAAATAAGTACTAGAATATAAAGCACAACCTGATAACTGCAGTCAACATTGCTGTATGACATATAGGAAGGTTACAAGAGTAAATCCTAAGTTTTCTCATCATAATGAGAGTTTTTCCCATTTTTCTTTTTATTGTACCTATTAATAGATGAGAAGATGGATGTCAGCTGAACCTATTATGGTAAGTGTTTCACAATGTATGTTAATCAAACCATTATGCTGTACAACTCAAGCTTATGCATTGATATAGTCAATTATTTTTCACTGAAACTGGGGAGGGGGGAGTGAATAAAATGGAATCTGTTGTCACAGGATTGACATTTCATTTGGGAGAAACAAAATAGACTGTTAGGAAAGAATATTTAGAGAGTGTTGTTCACTTTAAAAATGATCATGGAAGCAACCTAGATGTCCATCTGCAGATGAATGGATAAGAAAGCTTTGGTACATATACACAATGGAGTATTTTTCAGCCAACAAAAAGAATGCATTTGAATCAGTTTTAATGAGGTGGATGAAATTGGAGCCTATTATACAGAGTGAAGTAAGCCAGAAAGAAAAACATCAATACAGTATACTGGCGCATATATATGGAATTTAGAAAGATGGTAACCTTAACCCTGTATACGAGACTACAAAAGAGACATAGGTATATAGAACAGTCTTTGGGACTCTGGGAGAGGGTGAAGGTGGGATGATTGGGGAGAACAGCTTATGTGACCAGTCCAGGTTCGACGCATGATACAGGATGCTTGGGGCTGGTGCACGGGGATGACCTGGAGGGAGGATATGGGGAAGAGGGAGGTGGGAGGGGGGTTCAAGAAAGGGAACACATGTACACCCGGGGCGGATTCATGTCAGTGTATGGCAAAACCAACCAATATATTAATGCAAGGTAATTTGCCCCCAATAAAATAAATTTTAAAAAATAATAATTAAAAAAAATAAATGATCATGATACTGCTGGGGATACAACATTAGACTGAGTGGGTAAGTCAGGTATCTCCTCTTTGAAGATGTGCCATTTAAGCTGTCATCAAACAGTAAGACTCAAATAATAATGTTGTAACATGTAAATGTTAGTTGCACAGTCATGTCTGACTCTTTGTGACTCCATGGACTGTAGCCCACCAGGCTCCTCTGTCCATGGGATTCTCCAGGCAAGACGACTGGAGTAGGCTGCCATATTCTTCTCCAGGGGATCTTCCCAACCCAGGGATCGAACACAAGTCTCCTGAATTAAAGGCAGATTATTTACCATCTGAGCCACTAGAGAAGCCCTGTAACATGTAACCCTGTAGTAAGAGTTTGCTAGTTTGTCTACCCCACTGAGTTTAAGACCATTCTTTGAAAGTAGGGATTAAATCCTCAGTACTTAGAATTATGGGAAGCATATAATAGTGCTCAGTGTGTATTTCTAAAGTGGTTGGGGGAAAAAAAACAACAACTGTGTGATTAATGGTGCAAATGCTATCATTTTCAACTGAAATGCAAGGTAAGAGATCCAGAGAAGTAAATCATAATGGATATTCAGAGCAGAACCCAAGTTCTACTTGAGTTCCTTCTCCAGTCTTTCACCCATCAAAATCTTGATCTTGCTCCTTCTTTTAAGAGCTATGATATATAGTCAACAAGTCTTCTGTATCAAGTCACATAGTTATTTTACTTATTACAGATGAAGATAGTTATTACATAGAAAGAGTATCACTTGCATTGTAATTTGTTTAAATCAATTATAAAACATTCCAGTTTTAAATGTTAGGTTTAAATCTATTCAATGCATTCACCAAACACCTAGTTGATACAGTGCCATGGAAAGAAATATTTTATTGTCATGAGATTTAAAAACTAGTCTGAAAGACAAATATGAGAAAAACTAACTATAAACAACAATCTAAGGAATGAAGTTTGATGGCAACACAGCAGAAGCAGCATTCAAATGTTCAAAGGGCTGTTCAAGTACAGAACAAAAGAACACACACAAGCTTTAGCCTGAAAAGGCTTATTGAAGCTTATAATGCAAGGGACAAGAACCAATATACTGTTTAATTGAGTAAGTTAGGTGTTTTCTTGTCAAATTGATAAAGTTATTTCACCTATTCTGATTTTTTTTCCTCTGTCTTTATTTGTAAAATTCAGGAAAAATAAATAAAATCAATAGTTGATCTGTGGCTATACACAAAAATTATGGTGCTTTAATATTAAGTCTTAGACATAGCCTTGCAATCAGGAAAAAAATCCTACCTTAGTTCAATTCTATCTTTGGTCAGTATATCACATTGTTTAGAAACAAAGGAAAAAAGCAATAAAATCTATATCTGAATTAGATATGTTATAAAGCTCATCTACAACATCATGATGATTTGGGGAAGATGTTAGAAGCTTCCTATATCAGCAATAACTGTATGCAAATTATATTTTATACTGTAACAGAAGGGCTTCCCTCTGGACTGTGTATATGAATTCTTATGTCTGTTTAAAAATATATGTTCTCTTAACAGGATAAGCCAGGCTGCAGGAATTCTGAACTTCTCATTTATGGCTATCTTGATGATCTATATAAATTAATCATCAATTTACATACTTTTTATATACTTCAATTTATATATTGGTGTACTTCTTTTCTCATATGTAAAGTTAATATTGTGTTTACATTGGTTTGACCCATTCTGTCATAATATCAACCCAGAAAGAAAATCACAGCATCTGTAAGATAAAAGTAATACTTACCAATGTTACATCGTAATATGCCAATTACAAATAGTACTTCAAATAGCAAATACTACAGTTTGTCCCAAACTTTAAAAACTATTCATGAACTCAACACTGAACTATTGATGGCTATGAGAATTGTTTCCTAGCCTTTTTGAAAATTTCAACCCATTTACGTTTAAGGTAACATTGGTCTTCATTTCCAACTTAAAACGCCTAAAAATGCCTAACAGGCTTTTAGATTTGTGAATTTTAGTTGAAATGTATTTTACGATGTTACTAAACCTGCAGAAATATTGAAAAATAAAATAAAATGATTGTTCAAAACAAAACAAACAAAAAAAAGTAATACTTACTAGGCAATGAAAAATTTACATTATCTGAATCAAGAGACTCCCTCTTAAATATATATATATACACACATATATACGAATATAAATATATCCATTACATCTATGCAAATATAAATATATATACATACACATGTGTGTATAGATACATATGTGTATGTGTGTGTGTATATATATATATAAAAGAAGCAAAGCAAAGTTTAATGCCTAAAAGTCATGGTGTACTTATTGGAAAAAACAAGCAAAGTATCACAGACTAAAAAATATCCAGAGAGTTCCCCATTTAAGTTAGCTTGAGTAATTTCTATGACACAATAGAGACATGGAAGAAGCCACATTTCATAAGACCATTCACAAACCCTAAAATCAATAGATTTTTATCAAAGAACAAAATAACCACTGAATTTACAATACCAACTCATCTGAAATGTATGGTCAGTTTATAATTGTGTCCTATACATAATAAAATTCAAACTAAATCAATATAATCCCATGCCTTAGCAGCAGTCCTCAACTTTTTATATTAGGTTTACTACTTTTTCTACTGATGTAGTTTCATAGAAGCCTTTCTGCAAAAACAGATGCTCTCTTTAAAATTATCACAAGGTATAATGAAGGATATGAGTGTCTGATGAATAATAGGCTTAAGTCAGAAAGCAGAAAAAGAAAATATTGATATGTTGATTTCACATAAAATATTTCATGTTTCCCAACTTTTTTCCTTTATCTGGGTAATGAAATCACATTTTCTCCAGTTCTGCAATGCCTAGCACATAACTTAAGTACAATATAGTTCCACTTAAACATTTTGACATATAAAAAAGCAAAAAGGATATTCTCCCTGACTAAGCAATATCAAAGCAATTCTACAATAAATTGTGAATAATGCCCATTCCCCATGTGCCACACATCAAAGGTGTTATCTCATTGATGTTCACAATTCCTAGAGATAAGCATTGCTATCTTATTTTGCAGATGAGGACAGTGAAACACAGAATTTAAAAATCTGCCCAAGGTTGTGCAGCTGACTTCCAGTAAAGCAAAGATTTAAACCAAAAAAATATCATTTCAGAGCTTACACCTTTATCAATTAATAATTTATACTACCTCCCAATAAACACATTCTTAAATCACAATATATTCCACTCACTGCACCAAAATGTCAATGCCCAAGAGGCATTAGAAAAATGTCTTATACCTGAATGCATTTTGTTTGGACTTTAAAAAATTATAAAATGAACTTGATGTGGCATTTATGTTTTAGTGAAGCATATCCTGGAATTCTAGCTTCCTCTCATCATCAAAAATACAAATGTGTGTATTTCTTCTGTATTAGTGATTCATTTGAAAGGAACTAGATGTGGCTCTGTATCTACAATACTAGAAAGTGTCTGAAAAACATAGTAGGCATTTGAATAAAGGATTATTTAATGAACACATACATGAGTGATTTAATAGTAAATGTGTTATTCAGTAAAATGATCTCGAAGACATACACTGTATACAAAAAGGCTAGAAGCAACAGTGGGTAATTATATTCAAAATCTGCACTGTGTTTATTAAGAATTTCCTTCACATACTCCACTGAATTTGCAAAATACCATAAGAAATAAAATACTATCTGCACTTGATACATAAGGAAGTTTCATAACAAGTCCAGTCAAAGCAGTAAACTTAGGAAGAGATAGACCCACCACTCAAACCCATGTTTTCTGACTTTTAATGAGGGTAATTCTATACACTCCACAAAAAGAACATACCCCTTCTTGAAGATTGATATAGTACATCAAATCACTTTAAGTTCTCAATAAAAATAACTTCAGCACACTTTTATGATTTTTAAAATCATAAAAGGTTAATAAAATGGTTAGTTAATTTACACATGAATCTTTGCTTATTAGGTATTTATATAAACATACTTATGTAAACTACATTTTCTAGAGCAGTGGTTTTCAAACTTTATTGCACATAAGGCACATCTGGGGAGTTGGTTTTTTTTTTTAATTCTAATATCCCATTTACACACCATAAATTGTAAATTAGAATCTCTGGGGCTGTAACCAAGACATCAATATTTCTTTAGAAATCCACAAGTGTTTTCAACATGCAGCCAATTTTGTGCACTGTCCTTCTGAATTTTTTTAGACTCTTGCAGTGTTTTCTTTCTTCCCTTATTGGATTAGAGAGCAGACTCAGGTTGTAAAGTTTAAAGCAACAACACACGATGATGTAAAGGAAAATGAAAAAGTTAGTTAAAAGAAAGTGTATGCAAATAAGTACATACATATATACATATATGCACACTCACAGACACACCTACACACACACACATACACCCGGGCCATGAAGGATAGAATATATCTTAATACTGTATATTATCTTGCCATTACTTGTGCATCAAATGAGTCAGTAGATAAGTCAAGGCTGATTTCCACTTTAGGAATGGAGTCTAAGATGTTTCACCTTGTGGGGAAACAATTATTCTCTCAGAAGCTTTTGTCTTGTCATCATTCTATAAATTTTGCATAAGTTAAACAGCATTTACCATGATGGTACCTGCAATGCAGAATTTGTGGTCACATTCTAGGCAATTAGTATATATCAAGGGATCAATTCTGCTATTTTCAGTATTGATAAATTTAAACAAAGGAACTATAATGTTAACTATTCTCACTTTAAGATTAAAGAAGATCTCTAGAGAAGTCACAGCTGCTGTAACAGTTTTTAAGTTGGACACTAAGAAGTGGCAAAGTGCATCAAAAATGGGAAAATTTTGTCTTAATAATTCTTCTAATATATATGTGTATGTGTGTGTGTGCACAGATTCTAAGGAGAAATAACCATTCAACTCTTACTAAGGACATATTACAAATATCAGAAAAAAGAAAAATGAAATCAGTACGTAATAGAAAGCCAAGTTTTTAAGTCTATCAACAGCAAAAATTATTGGGCATGGAAGAAGGTCTTTGTCTCAAAGCAAATTTTTCACTCCTCATTCCAACTTTGACTAATGTTCAATTAACATTTATAACACAATAATGCTAAAATCCTAAAACATGTTCTACGTGTGTGTGTGTTTTATATAGATAGATAGATAGACTCTAGATTTTCCTAAAGCATGCTTTATAAAAATGGTTTTGTTATATTTAGTTATGATGTGTTCTCATTACAGATTAATTTATTCAACAAATTTTTTGACAAATAAGCATCATATATCTACTATATTCCAATCACTGGTGCAGGTATTAATAAATAATAGTGATCAAAATATTTGTCTTCATGGATCAAACATACTGTTTAAAAAAAAAGACTAGTAGTTTAAACCACTCTCCTTTTAAATAGTTTTCCTATGTTAAAATTTGTTTATTCACAGCATGCTGCTGCTGCTGCTAAGTCGCTTCAGTCGTGTCCGACTCTGTGCGACCCCATAGACGGCAGCCCACTAGGCTCCCCCATCCCTGGGATTCTCCAGGCAAGAACACTGGAGTGGGTTGCCATTTCCTTCTCCAAAACATGAAAGTGAAAAGTGAAAGTGAAGTTGCTCAGTCGTTTCCGACTCTTAGCGACCTCATGGACGGCAGCCTACCATGCTAGACATCTGCTAATTTTCTTACTATATGCTGTTCAGTGATAGAGAAACAAGTCGCATGATATTAACCAGTGTAGGTGAAATAACCTAGTTCTGTGACAATTTAAAGTTGTAGACTATACTAAATTCTGGTGTTTGACTTTCAACTCTTTTGTCTTCTGGATTATTTCTGATGAGAAGTCAGCTGTTTATAATACGCATTTTTTCCTGGATGTCTTCAAGATTTTCTGTTTAAACTTATCATTTGATTGTAATGTGTTCTTTGAGCTTCTTTAATCCATGCTTTGGTGTTTCCCATTGATTTTTTTCATTAAATTCTCAATGTTTTCCTCATTAATTTAAAAAATACTTGCCATTGTTTCTTCAAATTTTATTTGGTTGTATTCTGCCTTTTCCATATTGGATTACAATTACACATATGTAAAATTACTTCTGGTATTACAATTGCACTAGTTGATACTGTATTATAACTCTTGTTTTTTTCTGATTTTTCTGTGTTTTAAACTTTTGTCTTGGTTTTTCATTCTGACTAATTTCTGCAGCCCTACATTCAAGTACAATAATTCTTTGCTCAGCTGTACCATGCATACTGAGGAGCCCATTAAAGGCATTCTTCAACTCCATTACCGTGTTTTTCATTGGTAACACTTCTGCATGATTCTTTCTTATGGTTTCCAGCTCCGCTAAAATTACCTATGTGATATGCATAGTATCCACCTTTTACATTAGGGTCTATAAAATATTAATAATAGTTATTTAAAATGTGTCTGATAGTTCTATTATCTGGGTCATATGTCTCGTCAGTTGAATTTTCTTGGCAGTCTGTCCATTTTACTGTGCCATTTTGTAGGCCTCATAAATTTTGTTTAAAGCTGGACATTAGAGACTGAGCAAATGGTTCTTATGTTTTTAAATGAGAGTGACTATCCTTCTGTTAGTGCTAGGGTTTGAATCAATTTACTCAGGATTTGAGCTAGGTTTGAGATTTGCTATTACTGAAGTTATTGTCTGTATTTCAGGGATCATATTCTTCTTGTACTATCTTATGTTTAGGGTAGGGACCAGTTGGATTGAGGGATATTTCTCAATAGCTTCTCTATCCTCAACTTTCGTCTTTCCTTTGCTCTGTGGTTCTGAGAAAGTCTCTCTGCAAGTTATTTTACTCACCTAGTAGTGTTCCACTGTTACTTTTATTTGAAGCTTGTTAACCTGGCTGGTGGCAGACCAGGATGATGGATATTCATTCTCTTTTGTTTGAACTGACTGTCAGTCTTAACTAGATTCTGTAGCTCTGGGTCCTTTTAGCACATCAGTTTCTTCCTCCAGCTACAGATCTGAGATAAGGAGATATTCGCATTGCCTTTTCTGTAGGGAAAGAGGGGTGTTTTCTGCTGTCTTTTCCTTGCTTCAATGGGTTTTCAGCTAGGACCCTAAGAGTCACAGTTCATCCTTCCCCTAGCAGTTTAAAACTTCAGGAGGAATGGAAAAATCCAGATGGCATCTCCTGCCTTTCCCAGAGTGGCTGCAGTATGCTATACTAAGTCTGTGCTAGAAGAGCTGCTTTCTGAGGACTCTCACTAATCTTTATTTTTCTCTATGAGTATCCCGTGAGATCCATTTAGAGAAGTATACAAGTGAACAAAAATGCCTGTTTTATATCCTCAGCCTCTAGACACTAAATTCTCTAACCTGCACTGCCTTTATTAATAAAGTTTACTTAAATTCATTTTTAAATTTATTGTTGAGATATATTTGGCATAACTGTGTAAATGTAAGGTGTATAGCATTAATGTAAGACATTTATATCTGCAATTTAATTGCTATTACAGCAATAATTAGCACCTCTATCACAAATAATGACTGTCTCTTCTTAGTGCTTAGAATCATTAACTTTAGGCTCTTAGAATATCTAATGATTATACTACAACTGTCTCTATTCACTAGACTGAACACTAGATCTCTAGGACTTACTTTCTACATGACGCAAATTCGTACACTTAAACATCTCTCACTTTCCTCTAACCCTGCAGCCCCTGGTAAGCACCATTTTACTCTCTTATTTTGAGTTAGCTCTTTTAGATTCCACATACAAGTGGTATCATACATTACTGATAACTGATGGGATCTGCCCCAGCCAAAAAAGTGATCCTGCCCTGTGTTAAAGTTTCAAGTTAGTTGGCTGCCCTATCACCTCAGCTCTCTGATGTGTTTAAGAAAACTTTTGAATTTGCAGATGCTCCAGTTTTTTTTACTGCTGTTTTAAAGGTGACAGTAATGCCCCTTCCAGAGCATTCATCCCAAGCAGAAACTATAAGTCTCTTATTTACTTATTAACCCATACACTGTATTACATGTCCTTATATAGAAGGAAATGGCAACCCACTCCAGTGTTCTTGCCTGGAGAATCCCAGGGACAGGGGAGCCTGGTGGGCTGCTGTCTATGGGGTTGCACAGAGTCGGACACGACTGAAGTGACTTAGTAGCAGCAGCATAAAGGCATAATCATCATGTCCCTTAAATGCAGCAGAATTAAAAGCAATGACTAAAGTATAAGAAAATTCTCATAAAGACATGCCAGATTAAAGTATAAATGAATTTTATGTACTCTGGGCAAGGCTCAAATTACCTGAAAGAAGTGGTAAATATAATCACAGAAAAGTTAACCTATTATTTATTAGAATGCATGGAATATCATTAAGATGTTAGAAGATTGGAAATGGGCAATGTTACATTTCTTAAAGCCATCCGTTTATGTAGAAAGAAGTAAATGAAAGCATAATACCTCAGTTGATAGGAATCTTAATGTAAAGTTTCATTCTTAAAAATATACTGGTTTTTTACAGTATACTGGTAAAATATACTGGTTTTTTACTGTATAATATATACAGTATATTTATGAAAATATACTGTATACAAAATAGAAAATCAGTTTGCAAGCTATTAATAAAATTACAGGCTATTGAATTAAAAAAATCATCATGCCCTTGTGAAGAATAAATTAAACTAATCAAATTTATTTCCCCAGCAAACTAGCACAAACAATATAATAAGGTGCAATATATTGTGAGTTTATATAGCTTCTGATTTGCCCTCAGCATTCTTAAAAATCCAGAAAATATAGGACAAAGTCAGCATTCGTTTCAGTTCATACGACTGTTAGCACCCCAGATGCCCTCACAGGCTAGAGGTTCAGCATTACCTAAAAGTTTGTCATACTTTGGACACAATGCTCCAGAGAAAGGGTTATTGACATGTGATGACCAAGGCTCATGTTTGATGGCAAAAACAAAAATTTTATAGGCAAAGATTAACTTCAAAAAAAAGATCCATGCCATTTACATAAACTTTGATATATAACACCTAATATCATGAGATGCAATTGTGCAACAAATATTGTTTAATTTCTTATTTTTTTGATTCTAAATACTGTTCAATTTAAGTTTATGGAAATGCTGTTGTCAAACTGTTCTGTGGGATATCTGGGACAGATTCCCAATTCCTAGTTATACATTCCCTCATTATATTTCTAATATTACACAGAATTTCTTTTGGATATCTTTTCCTAACATTTTTTCTTAATACTAAAAATGTTAAGCTGTCAACATCCTCAATATCTTTCCTTCTGAAAACAGCAATTCTTTTAAAAAAAATTTACTTCTTTCTGGAAAGTTCATGCTTGAACAGTTCTAAGCTCATGTCATGAGTTATAGATCTCATGTATCATTTGAATGATTACAAACAGAGAACCATCATGGTTTAGTATCTGCAGGGGGACTTATCTGTGATAGATTTTCTCACTTAGATATAGTCTGTCTACTTGACAATCAGCCTCTACTAATCCCATGCAAATTTTAATCAAGGATCTTTTTTTAAAGATCTAACATTACATTTGTTATATACTAATTATGGAAGAGTAGACATCAACAATATTCTACACAGTAGGCAAGTTTAATGCTGTGCTGATAACATTGCTCATTACAGACAATGTAACAAAATCATAGGAAGCAAGATTCATGAATCTTTGAGTTCTTGACCCATTTCCTTTCTTACTCTGGATGCTCAATGTGGGCAGACTCATCTGTTCTCATAAGGCATACTCAACTACCTCTCCAGTTACAAAAAGTTAAATTTCAGGTTTATTTCTAGCTTCTAAGCACTACATTGTGTCACACCCAAATTAATATGCTAAAGTCTTAAGCCCCAAGATGACAGTATCTGGAAATCGGATCTTTAGGAGATAAATTATGGTAAAATGAGGTAATAAAGGCTGGGCTCTAATCTGAGAGGACTGTGGCCGTAGACGAAGAAGGAGTGAAAGAGGTGGCCTCTCTCTCCACGATGTGAAGAGAGAAAGGGACCACTGCAGGCCAGGAGGAGAGCTCTTACCAGAACCTGACCATGGTGGCATTGTGATCTTGGACTTTCAGCCCCTAGAACTATGAGAAATACATTTCTGTTGTTTAAACCACAAATCTATGGTATGTTTAATAGTCAGGCTGAACTGATTAGTGCAGTAGCTGACTACTGATGACCTCTACTTAGATGTCCAATAGGAAATTCAAGCCAAATATGTCTGAATTAATACTCATAATCTTGCTAAACCTGCCCCTTCTCTTGTATTCTATGTAACAAGTAACCATAGCAAGCCAGAAGACTGAGAATAATCTGGGATTCTCCTCACTCTTCACTTTTTGACAGCCCACCAGTCATCAAATACCATAAATTATCTTTTCAATATATCTATACCTTAATCCCTCTCCATTCCTAATATAGTGATATTGGATCTCATTTTTTACATAGAGTATTTCAGTAGATTTCTTACTTCCAGCAGCTTCCTCACATCAAGTTTTACACCTGAGCAATCCATCTTCTGCTGTCATATAATCAATTGAAAATGCAAATCTCCCAAGCTACCCCTCCTCCTTGAAACTATCAGTTTTATCCATTTCTTATAAAATGGCAAGTAAGTCTCCCTTCACCATGATCTGTGCCCTGTTTACTTTTCTAATTTAACTCTTGCTGCTTCACATTTACCCTTTTCTCTAGTAATTTATTCGTATGTCGATATTCAGTCCAAAATCCAATTTCCCACTAACAAGCACTTTACCTATTTTCCCTCAAAGAACTGACTGATCTAAATTTGATGAACATATTGCTCTTTTACATTAAGGCTCTAATTTCCTTAAGGTATGGAAACATATCTTATGAGCTAGTTGTATCAAAGTTATTTGATATATGGTGGACACTTAATATAGATTTGTTGAATAAAAATTAAATTACAAAAAAGTCAAAGAACCAAAGAGACTACAATTAAGTTAAAAAACAGAATGATCATAAACAGGAAAAAGGTTCATTAAATGGTGTTACAGTAAATAAAAACCATCTCCAAAAATCATTTTGTTAAATAAAAATAGCAAACCAAAACTATGCTTGCTGTTGATTATGATTCAGTGTGTATGTGTGTGCATGCTCAAGTACATGCTGGCATATACAGATTACAATGAAATATATCAAACATTAACAGAAGCTACTTCCAGATGGTGGGATTACAGGCAATTTTTCATTAAAGATGTATTTTCAAATATGAAAATAAATTTATTTCTAGAGCAAATCAAAATATTAAACAGGATTAAAATATTTAAAAGTCTATTTGCTTTTTAAAATATGAGACTGGTAAATCTTTGATTTATGTCTTAGTCAATGTTCTTCAAAGATTTACCAGTCTCATATTTTAAAAAGCAAATAGACTTAAATATATATTTTTTTAATTTTTAAAAGACAAAATCTTAATCTTTAAATCTTTAAAAAAGACAAAATCTTTGATTTATGTCTTAGTCAAAGTTCTTGAGGTCTAAACAGTAACCTATAGCCTATTTTGTAGTCTAAACGGTAAAGAATCTTCCTGCAATGCCAGAGACCAGGGTTTGATCCCTGGTCGGGAAGATCCTCTGGAGAAGGGAACGGCAATCCACTCCAGTATTCTTGCCTGGAGAATCCCACGGACAGAGAAGCCTGTGGGGTCACAAAGAGTCGGAGACAACTGAGCCACTAACACACACACACACAAGGGTCTTAGTGTTGTAAGAATGAAGCAAAATAAATGAACAGACAATACAGGTGCAACACAGGGAAGCCAAGAGCAAAATTCAGTCAAGATCCTGGAACTAGAGTCGGGGAAAAAAAAGATGTTTGCAACCTGGACATTTATTTTTCTGAGGATATTTAATCTCTTAATCATGCTATTCTCTATATATGTTTTGGTTTTTTTGGTTTGTTTGCTTTTGTCTTGGAATTTCCCTCTCTCCTCACTCCCTTTATGGATTGAGTTTCTCTGCTTTTCTATACACATAGACCAAGCAAAGCTGAACCTTTCCAATATGAGTTTATATTACTTTAGTTTGAGTGACTATAGAGATTAACATCAGAGAATCCCAATTCTAAATTTCTGAAAGAAATCTGACTGGCCCAGCTTGGATAATGTGTGGCAAATCAGCTATGGCTAGGTTGCTGGGGAAGGGCTAACAGATTTTACAAATCCATTTTCTTCCCCTTACAGTTGTGAGTAGCAGTTTATAGGAGAGAATAAATTCTAAACAATAAATGCAAAAGAAATGAACATGTAAAAATAACTTTCACTCATATATTTACCAGGATTATGAATTTATAACTAGAACTATACCAGAGATCTCCAAAAGGACAGTGCTCAGGTTGCTATCACCTTTGGATACTTGTATATAAAAATAGAAAAAGATAACTTACAGAATGGGAGGAAATTTTTACCAACAATGTGATCAATAGGGTTCAAGTTCCAAAACATACAAACAGTTCAAACATCTCAATAACAAGAAAAAAACAACCCAGTCAAAAAACAGGCAGAAGATCTAAGTAGATATTTCTCTGAAGAAAAATCCAGATCTTCAACAGGCATGTGAAAAGATGCTCAGCATCACGAACTATTAGAGGAATGCAAGTCAAAACTCAAAGAGGTACTACTTCAAACCAGTCTGGACGACCATCCTCAAAAAGTGTACAAATAAGAGGCTTCCCTGGCAGTCCAGGAAAGAGGAAGTCCAGTGAAGAGGAACCAAAGAGCCTCTTGATGAACATGAAAGAGGAGAGTAAAACAGCTGGCTTAAACCTTAACATTCAAAAAAAGAAGATCATGGCATCTGGTCCTATCACTTCATGGCAAATCGATGGGGAGAAAATGGAAGCAGTGACAACCTCTATTATTCTCAGGCTACAAATCACTGTAGATGGTGACTACTGCCATGAAATTAGAAGACATTTGAAGAGGGTATGGAGGAAAGGGAATCCTCCTACATTATTGATAGGAATATAACAGCAACCACTATGGAGAACAGTATGGAAGTTCCTTTAAAAACTAAAAATAGAGTTACCATATGACCCAGCAATCGTTCTCCTGGGCACATACCAAGAAAAGATGAAAACACCATACACATGCACCCCAATGTTCATAGCAGCACTATTTACAATGGCCAAGACATGAAAGTAACTGAAGCATACATCAACAGATGAAAGAAAAAATTTGCTGTCAGTTGTGGATGCATCTGGTGATGAAAGCAAAATCCGATGCTGCAAAGAACAGTATTGCATAGGAACCTGGACTATTAGGTCCAAGAATCAAGGTAAATTGGATATGGTCAGCAGGAGATGATAAGAATAAACATCAGTTCAGTCGCTCAGTCATGTCCAACTCTTTGAGACCCCATGGACTACAGCATGCCAGGCCTCCCTGTCTACCACCAACTTCCAGAGCTTGCTCAAACTTATGTCCATTGAGTCGGTGATGCCATCCAACCATCTCATCCTCTGTTGTCCCCTTTTCCTCCTGCTCTCAATTGTTCCCAGCATCAGGGTCTTTTCCAGTGAGTCAATTCGTCACATCAGGTGGCTAAACTTGGAGCTTCAGCATCAGTCTTTCTAATGAATATTCAGGACTGATTTTCTTTAGGATGGACTGGTTGGATCTCCTTGCTGTCCAAAGGACTCTCAAGAGTACATCAACATCTAAGAAATCAGTGAACTAAAATGGATGGGAATGGCAAATTTAATTCAGATGACCATTATATCTATTACTGTGGGCAAGAATCCCATATAAGTAATGGAGTAGCCCTCATAATCAACAAGAGTCTACTACTTGAGTGCAAAATCAAAAATGACAGAATGATCTTGGTTTGTTTCCAAGGCAAGCCGTTCAACATCACAGTAATCCAAGTCTATGCCCCTGCTACCTATGCCAAAGAAGTTGAAGTTGATCAATTCTATGAATACCTAGAAGACCTCCTAGAACTAATACAAAAAAAAAAAAAAGATGTTCTATTCATCACTGGTGATTGGAATGCAAAAGTAGGAAGTCAAGAGATACCTGGAGTAACAGGCAAGTTTGGCCTTGGAGAATAAAATGAAGCAGTACAAAGGCTAACTGAATTCTGATAAAGAACGCATTAGTCATAGCAAATACCCTTTTTTCAACAACACAAGAGATGACTTTACACATGAACATCACCAAATGGCCAATACCAAAATCAAATTGATTACATCCATTTTAGCCAAAGATGGGGAAGCTGTCTACAGTCAGCAAATACAAGACCTGGAGCTGATTGTGGCTCAGATCATCAGCTTCTCATAACAAAATTCAGGCTTAAACTAAAGAAAGTGGGGGAAACCACTAGGCAAGCCAGGCACAACTTAAATCCCCTATGAATATGCAGTGGAGGTAATAAATAGATTCAAGGGATTAGAACTTGTATACAGTTCGCCTAAAGAACTATGGACAGAGGTCCATAATATTGTACAGAAGGCAGTGAACAAAACCATCCCAAAGAAAAGGAAAAGCAAGAAGACAAAGTGGTTATCTGATGAGGCCTTACAAATAGCTAAAGAAAGAAGTGAAAAGCAAGTGAGAAAGCAAAAGGTATGTCCAACTAAACACAGATTTCCAAAGAACAGCACAGAAAGACAAGAAGGCCTTCTTCAATAAACAGAATATAAAACTAAGGGGAAACAAAAGAAGGGGAAAGACTAGAGATCTCTTCAGGAAAATTGGAGATATCAAGGGAACATTTTGCCCAAAGATGGACACAATAAAGGACATAAACAGTAGAGATCAGGTAGATGCTGAAGAGATGAAGATGGAAAGATTACAAGGAAGACCTGTACTAAAAGATCCAAATGAACCGGATTACTATGATGCTGGGGTCAACCTCTCAGAGCCAGACATTCTGGAGAAAGAAGTCAAGTGGGCCTTAGGAAACACTGCTATTAATAAAGCTAGTGGAGGCAATGGAATTCCAGCAAAACTATTAAAAACCCTAAAGGATGATGCCATCAAGGTGTTGCATTCAATAAATCAGAAAATCTGGAACCCAGCAGTGGCCACAGGACTGGAAAAGGTCAATCCTCATCCCAATTCCCAAAAAGGGTAGTACCAAAGAATGTAATAGCCATTGGACAATTGCACTTATCTCCCAGGATAGTATGGTCATGCTTAAAATCTTGCATACTAGGCTTCAGCATTATGCGAACCCAGAACTTCCAGATGTCCCAGCTGGGTTTAGAAAAGGAAGAGGAGCCAGAGATCAAATTGCCAACATTTGCTGGATCATAGGGAAAGCTATGGAATTCCAGAAAAAAACATCTACATCTCCCATGCTAGTAAGGTCATGCTTAAAATCTTGCATGCTAGGCTTTAGCATTATGTGAACCAAGAACTTCCAGATGTCCAAGCTAGGTTTAGAAAAGGAAGAGAAGCCAGGGATCATATTGCCAACATTTGCTGAATCATAGAGAAAGCTAGGGAATTTCAGAAAAACATCTACATCTGTTTCATCAAGTATGTCAAAACCTTTGACTGTGTGGATAAACTGTGGAAAGCTCTTAAAGAGCTGGGGATACCAGACCATCTTACCTGTCTCCTGAGAAGCCTGTATGAGGGTCAAGAAGCAACAGTTAGAACCACGTATGGAACAATTGATTGGTTCAAGATCGAGAAAGGAGTATGACAGGATTGTCTGCTGTCACCCCGTTTGTTTAATCTATACACTGAGTACATCAAGAAATGCCGAGCTGGATGAGTTACAAGCTGGAATCAAGACAGCCAGGAGAAACATTGACAACCTCAGATATTCAGATTTTACTATTCTAATAACAGAAAGTGAAGAGCAACTGAAAAGCCACTTGATGAGGCTGAAGCAAGAAAATGAAAGAGCTGGCTTGAAACTATTAAAAAACTAAGATCTTGGCATCTGGCCCCATTACTTCATGGCAGATAGAGGGGGAAAATGTGGAAGTAGTGACAGATTTCCTCTTCTTCGTCTCTAAAATCACTGTGGATGGTGACTGCAGCCATGAAATCAGAAGACATTTGCTTTACGGCAGGAAAGCTATGACAAACCTAGACAGTGTGTTGAAAAGCAGACACATTACCCTGTCAACAAAGGTGCCAACAAAAGTCAAGGTTATGGTCTTCCCAGTGGTCACATACGGTTTTGAGAGCTGGACTGTAATGATGGCAGAGCACTGAAGAATTTATGTCTTTGAACCGTGGTGCTGGAGAAGACTCCCGAGAGCCCCTTGAACAGCAAGAAAATCAAAGCAGTCAATCTTAACAGAAATCAACCCTGAAAACTCATTGGAAGGACTGATGCTGAAGCTGAAATTCCAGTATTATCGTCAAGTGATGCAAACAGTTGACTCATTGGAAAAGTGCCTGATGCTGGGAAAGATTGAGGCCAGAAAGAGAAGAGGATATCAGAGGATGAGATGGCTGGATGGCATCACCAATGCAATGGACATGAAACTTGGGCAAACTTCAGGAGATGTGAAGGACAGAAAGGCCTGACATGTTGCAGTCCATAGGGTTGCAAAGAGTTGGATATGACTGGGCCATTGAACAACAACAATACATGTATACATATATAAGGTTCTGGCACAATGAGAACCTGCCCAATATGTATATACATGTATACACAAACACACCAAACACACAGACACATACACACACACACACACAACAGATTATTACTTGACCATAAAGGAAAACAAAATAATGACATTTGCAGCAATATAGATTTAGAGATTATCACACTAAGTGAATTAAGTCAGAAAAGGAAAAATGTCATATGATATCACTTATGTGTGGAAATGTTACAAATGAACTCATTCACAATGGACCCCTTAGACAGAAAACAAACTAATGTTATCAGAGGGAAAGGATGGGGGAATAATATTTTAGGAAATGGGACTTACAGACACACACTACTATATAATACAGATAAACAAGGTCCTACTATATAGTACAGGGAACTACATTTAATATCTTGTAATAACCCTCAGTGGAAAAGCATATGTGTGTGCATATATATGTATATATATAAACACTTTGCTGTACACCAGAAACTAACAATGTAAATCAATTATGCTTCAATTAAAAAAATATAGAAACAATAAAACAAATATTGCAAACATAAAGTGGTATGTCAGTATACATTATTTGGTCTTCCACTTGACTACACAGTTATCTAATTCTCTAAAATCATTCCAATTTCATTATATTAATAACAAATTAGAGAGATACATAGTAAAAACCACCAGGCGTGACATCAGAACCTGAGTTTAATTTCAGTTTTCCCATTTAAAATATAGGTGGCAATTATAAATCCCAATAATTTGTCTAACCAGCAGTTTCCTCAATTGCTAGAGGGAAAGAATGAAATATGGCATGACTGTATCTTTGCATTGCTATTAAAACTAAAGTGGAATAAAGGTACACTGATTTTAAAAAAAAAAAAAAGAAAACTTCAGGGCCATAAATGTGAGCAATACACAATGACAAGTGTCAACAAATAGCCTCATTTTCACTTGCAGTTACTAAAAAAACAAGTTAGCATTTGAAGACAGTATGTAACATAACTAAAACTCATTTCAGCACTTCAGAAAGCAGTTATAATCCTCTATATGAAGAATCAAAGTCCACATTGTGCATGTCAATTCACAGTGACAAGATACAGAGTAAGATTCAAAAATATTAAAAATGGTTATTTAGAGAAAAAAGTTAATCCTATTATTTCAGAAAAGTGCTGGTTTTGCTCATGCTTGGCAGGAAATTCTAAATACTTTTGTCACATATATCATGTTAAGCTTTGTGCATCTGGGCAGTAAAATACTACTCATTATATCCTTGCCAAATTACTTTTGAACTATGTAGATTTCTGAATGCTATTATCACAAATAACACCTTAGTATTTATAAATAACAAAGCTTTGAATAAGAATTAAAGTAGTATGTTTGTTATTTCCTAAGATAGTGTTCTTCAGTTTACACAGTATTATCATAGCAACCAATAATTTATTTAAGAAGAGAATAGCTTTTGTTGGTTTTTTAAACTGGTAAGCATAGTAAGATTCCAAACCTAGTACTTCCACATTTCTCATTTCTACTTATAAAAGTTAAGAGTACACGTGGATATAATTTCAGCTTACAGTTAATACACATTTAATAACTATCTTGTCCTGTGCTTAACCGTTTTCAACTCTCTGCAATACCATGGACTATAGCCTACCAGGCTCCTCTGTCCGTGGGATTCTCCAGGCAAGAATACTGGAGGGGGTTGCCATGCCCTACCCTCCAGTGGATCTTCCCCACCCAGGGATTGAACCCAGGTCTCTCACATTGCAGGTGTATTCTTTACCATCTGAGCCACCAGGGAAGCCACAATAACAATTATAGCATTCATAAAACTTACAATTTTAAAAGTGCACTCACAAAATTTTATTAAACAGAATCAACAATTCCCACTGTATGAATAAAAAAGGAGGTCTCTAGTAGTGCTTTTTATGGGATACCATGCTGTCTATGTATACACTGTTCTTTGTTCTTCCCAAGACCATGGGTTCCCCATCGGTCTTCTATTATGTGTGTGATAATCCTGCCAAATACGAGTACATTATACAACTCCTCCCAGTCTCTGTTTGTACTTTCCTACACTCTCAGAAAATTCTTATTAACTATATTTTCTTCATCTTTTAAACTCTAGCACCTTAAAAAAATCCTACCCTTCAATTATGACTTTTTCCTTTCAGTAATGATCATTTACATCACACCCTTTAGCATTCATGACTTCCCTGGTAGCTCAGACGATAAAGCATCTGCCTACAATATGGAAGACCAGGGTTCAATCCCTGGGTCAGGAAGATCTCCTGGAGAAGGAAATGGCAACCCACTCCAGAATTCTTGCCTGGAAAATCCCATGGACAGAGGAGCCTGGTAGGCTACAGTCCCTGGGGTTGCCAAGAGTCGGACACAACTGAGTAACTTCACTTTCACTTCCTTTCTTTAGCATTCAGTTATTGATTTATCATCTCATTTAAAAGTAGAAATTATTACTGCTATTCACTTTTCTCGTTGTCTCATATAAGTCATTCAAATTATCTGGTTGTCTTGATTGTTGATTTAAGGATCTGGCAGAATAATAATCTGTCCAATCTCTTCTGAGGAGGCTAACACTAAAAGCTTAAATTTCAAAAACTGAATCTGTAAATACTGTCTCCGTGTTTATGAATGAACAATCCACTATTACATTATTATATCCGTTCCGTTCAGTCGCTCAGTCGTGTCCGACTCTTTGCGACCCCGTGGACTGTAGCCTACCAGGCTTTTCCATCCTTGGGATTCTCCAGGCAAGAATACTGGAGTGGGTTACCATTTCCTTCTCCAGGGGATCTTCCCGACCCAGGGATCGAACCCGTGTCTCCCGCATTGGAGGCAGACGCTTTAACCTCTGAGCCATATAACCCTACAAACAACTGAATTTGTTTCATTCACTTTGTCCCAGCTTCTAATCTTGGCAACTAAGAACAATTATTCACGGAAAATTGAGAGAGCGCCATCTAAAATTATTTAGAATGTAGTAAGCTAACTTATAATATTCAAATTTCTACTTAAAAGGCACATGTTTCTCAAGGGATTCATGTCTGTCTGTCAGGTATTTCTCCAGAGTGGGACCATATAATTTTGAACTCTCTTTACTACAGCCCTCCCAATTTCCTTTTTCTTTTCTCTGTAAAAGGATTCTCCCTCCCTTATAGTGAGGAAACTTGTTCATGACCTGCATTAGTTGCAGACTCTGAACTACAATTCTCTGCTTATCCCAAATAAACTTACTCCTTGGAAGGAAAGTTATGACCAACCTAGATAGCATATTAAAAAGCAGAGACATTACTTTGCCAACCAAGGTCTGTCTAGTCAAGGCTATGGTTTTTCCCGTGGTCGTGTATGGATGTGAGAGTTGGACTGTGAAGAAAGCTGATCGCTGAAGAATTGATGCTTTTGAACTGTGGTGCTGGAGAAGGCTCTTGAGAGTCCCTTGGACTTCAAGGAGATCCAACCAGTCCATTCTAAAGGAGATCAATCCTGGGTGTTCATTGGAAGGACTGATGCTGAAGCTGAAACACCAATACTTTGGCCACCTCATGCGACGAGTTGACTGACTGGAAAAGACTCTGATGCTGGAAGGGATTGGGGGCAGGAGAAGAAGGGGACAGAGAATGAGATGGCTGGATGGCATCACCGACTCGATGGACATGAGTTTGAGTGAACTCTGGGAGTTGGTGATGGACAGGGAGGCCTGGCATGCATTCATGGGGTCGCAAAGAGTCGGACACGACTGAGCGACTGAACTGAACTGATGCTGGAGAAATACCTGACAGTAAATTTTCTATTTACTTTAGGCCAACAATGTATATTAAGCCAAAGAATAATCTAATTTGCTACATCTGCCAATGGTAACTGCCTAAAAGAAAAATACTGATTAGCTTCATTTTGGTTGGCACTTCCGGCTATACCTAAAACTTTCACATTTTTCACGTCTGAATTTACATAGTTAACAGGTACTTGCTTTTTGTTATGTGAGTTGTTGGGGAGACTACAAAGATCTAAAAGTTTAAATAAACAACATTGGATTTATTTCTCAGGAATTACAATACAAAACCATGACACTAACTAGCTAAACCTGGAGGAAAAAGCCTGACTGCAATGAGGAAAATTCAAAACATCTGAGTAAAATCATCCCTATAGACATTATCTTTTTTAAAATTTAAGCTTTTGTTCATTTCCTCTAAGCCTCAGAGTGACTAGTGTAGTGAGCAACATGTTTCCAAGTAGAAATGTTTAAAAAATTAGTTTTTAAAATCCAGAATAAGAAAAACTGTTCACTGAGAGTTGTGCTTTCTTTTTGAGGAATATTAAGAAACCACTGAGATATTGTTAAAAGGGGAGATAGTAATGTCAACAGCCACAGTTTACAGATAACATGTACTTTTATATATAGCAGAATCCCATCTATTAACTGCAAACCCCTACTTCTGCAAAGGAATTTCTTAAAAAATTAATCAGTGATGTGGTGTCTTGGGTCTTATCTAGTATCAAGAAGTAAGTAATCTTATTATTTTTTCCTTCATATTTTCCATTCATAATTTGAAAATAAAATGCTTAAATCTACTAAGATTTCTTTTGATGGCATAATTTATATTTTAAGTTAGTACAGCAAATCTTAAAGTACTGTAAAAACTGAAGCACTCAAACCCTGGTGTTAGAAGAGCAGTACCTATTATCTTCCTTTTTAAATTTTCTGTGCTGACATACATGAACACTTGTTTCCTGGTGTAAATAAAGACTGGATAAATAGTTTTCTGTACATAGTATGTGCATGTTGTTTTTTTATTTCATACGTGAGCCAATAGAGGGAAATTACATATTTTTAATAGGTATATTTAGTCAGGTAGATAGAGGTAACTCTTGGATAAAAAGTTTCAGAAAAAAACAACTAGAAAATTGACCCCAAATAGGGATAAATTTTCAGCACAAGTAATAATATACTAACGTCAGATAGGAAAATAATATGGCATTTCTATTGCAAGATAATGAGTAAACCTAATTTCCCTAAAGGGGAATAAACTGAGTAGACTTCATTCTCTCTTGAGAGAAAGATTCTGGATTACTCTACCAAATATAAAATTCTACTAAAGAATAATGAAGTAAATTATAAGCTGAGGTTGGACATTCAAACACCAATTTTGATGAAACTGATTTGAATTTGGAAGCACTGAAGAAGTGCATATGGTGGAAGAGGCAACATGAAGGCTCTTTTCACTGAACACAGAATGAATTCCCCATCAAAATTAAGTCTAGGTGAGGCTATAGTTAGTAATGGACTTCTTCAGGACTGCATATGGAAGTAATTTTTGGCTCTAATGTGAATATCAGATATCAGGGTGCAAGAAACTGAAGAGTAAACAAGCCTGAAAAAAAAAAATGTATAAAAGAGCATAAAGAAAATGCTAGAGTTTTCTTTGCTTTCTCCCATTCATCCAGCACTTCCTAATCCTACACCTAATGTAGGCACTATAACATCACATGTTAAGAATTTGGCAAATTTTTTTTCATAGAGCTTTTCCTCGGTAAACAAAATCCTTTTCAAAGAAACAAAGTAGAAATCTCTTCACACAGAGTCCATTCTAAAAACCTCAATTCAGAATATAACAGTAACACAATTGGGGAATACAACGTTTAGAAATGAAAAGCTCTGATATAAATTACTTAAACAAAACCTTTCATTTTACCTTTGAAGATTCTCACAGTTTCCAGTAGCTCAGTGGTCCAGGGAAAAGCAGAACTATGCCAACTGCTCAGGGCCTCATAAGGCTGAAATTAAGTTTGTTAGTCAGGCCATGTTCCTTTCTGGAATTTAAGATCCTTCTATAAGCTCACATGATGGTAGACAAAACTGAGTATTTTGCAGTTACAAGAATAAAGTCCCAGCTTTCTTGCCTGTGGTTCTTAACTTCTAGAGGCCAGTTCAGTTCAGTTCAGTTGCTCAGTTGTATCCAACTATCTGTGACCCCATGAATCACAGCAAGCCAGGCCTCCCTGTCCATCACCAACTCTCGGAGAGGAACCCTCAAAACATGTCTGCTTTGAACTTCAAGGCCGGTAGAAGAATGTCACTGACTAGGAAGGGCCTGAAGTTTCCACGTGATTAACTCAAAATCAGTCGCAAATTCTCTTCACCTTTTTTTAATTAATCACAGGTAAATCTAATCACAGGATGATAGCTCATATTCGGGTGCTCCTCTAACCTCAAGACAAGGGAGTTGATCCAAGGATGTGCACCATTCAGGCTACCTTAGAATTTTGCCGAGTCATGGAGCCTTCTTAAAACTGCCCCTATGTCCAATGTGGGCCTTTCAGTGCTTTCAGGTGGAAAGTTGGGTATTTATCACAGCTCCTCCTTGGGATGCTTGGTACATACCATAGCCCTGGAAGATTACCAGAAGCTCTGCTTTTGTTTTCTAGTCTAGTAACTATCACTTGCAAATTAGCAATTACCTGGAAAATAACTCCGAATGCTAGACTCCCACCTCAGCTTCCCTTCTTTGCAGGATTTTGGGCCCCTTGAGTGCTCCCTGTTTTGGCTTGATTTTCAAAGGCATGTTAACTAAATTTATTTATTTATTAAAATAGCATGCATGTTCTCTGCTCCTTCTTGCTAACGCTAACAACCTGCAACAAGATGGCTCACCATCACTGGAACCCAAAATTAATTATTCGGGTATCTTGTAAGATTTTATTTGCAAATGGTGAATTTACAAGATGAAGCACACCAATAATAAGCTAGCAAGTGGTAAAGTTCGACATAAAGCTAACCTCTTTTTTATCAGTAACATCTGTGATAAAGTAATTAGAAAATAATTTTTAAAATAATCTCTTAATGTTAAATATTTACTTAAATGTAAATTTTATTGATAATACTTCACACTACCAAGGTCATTAAGCAAAAATTTCAATGTATGCATCAAAAATAATTTTTAACAATATTTTTAAATAATAACTTGCATGTTATTATTTTTCTTTGATAAGTGATCAAAGAAGCAGCCTTCATTTTGATGCTTAAACTAATCCAGTGAGCTTTGGGAATTAAGACTCTCACAGGATTATTCTAATGTAAAATTTTTAATGAAACAAAATTCAGCATAATTACCACCAAATTTGGACCCTTAAAGTTCTGCTAATTATTAACATTCAAACATGTGGAAGATGCTTCTGTGTGCCTAATTAATAAATGTACTCATTTTCCTCAAAGTTTTATACATTCAGTTGATATCCCTGCTTGGTTAACATTGTCCACATCAATGCTACTCAAAGTGGTCTATGAACAGGCAGCATCTGCAATGCCTTCAAGCTTAAGAAACTTAACCCTACACCTACTGAATTAGAATCTCTGCGGGTTAGAACTAAATTATCTTGTCTTACGAGTCTCTCCATGTGATTTTGAGGCACACTAAAATTTGAGAAGCATATATCTAGCTCATCTTGATAGATGTGGGAATTTTTATTTTAACCACCACAAAACAAAGAGATCAAAGCATGTGCGTGGAATTTCCCCCTGAGATTTGTGCCCATCTTTGTATTAGTCCATAAGCTGTCCCATCAAGAAGGAAGAGGATAATAAATCCACCCCATTCTTGGACAAGCCTCTGGGACACAGGGCAAAGGGCGCCAGACTGAATGTAGATTCAAATGTTATTTCTCACTTTCACATGATGGTTTGGGGCTGTAAATTCTGTCATAGTGCAAACAAGTGAACAATAAATCAGAGATACTAGCACTTCAGTTCTGGAGATTATGTAGTGAGGAGTTTAGATTTTTTTTTAAATATAACAGTGGGCACCAGGTTCTAACACACCAAGAATCTCACAGAATAAAAGCATAACCCTGAACATAAAATTTGCAACCAATAAAAAAAAAAATAAGTAATCAAGATTCCAAACTATAATATAGTAGTATCTTTCTTGGAATTCCTCTAAAAGGTAAGAAAATTACTGCTTCTATATCAATATCAACATGAATTAGCCATTTCATCAACCAACAATTTAAATCATTTTCTCTAAAACCATGATATAAATTTAAGGTTTAATTATATTTAATGACTTAAAATGACAAAATTCAAAAATACATAGTATTCACAAAAATTAAAACAGTAAAGTTCAAAAATGAAACATGCACAGATTATGATCATTTTCCCTCAAAGTGACTAAATTCTAAAGCTACATATTATGTAAATTCTGTGTTTAAAATTACTAAATTTGCCATTCCATTTTTTTCTAACTTGAATTTCTAACTTGAAATTCTTAAATCCTGCATTTAAAATGACTAAATTAGACATTCCATTCTCCTCTAACCTGAAATATAACTCTTCAGTGATTAAATGTTTTTCTGAAACTACAAGCAATAAAATAATGTAGAAAACCCAGAGCCACTATCCACCTGGTATATTTATTTGCTAATTAGCATTTGTAAAGATTTATTATCTTCACAATCAAGGATATACATTTGAAAGATTATTATGATAAAAGTATTCTCCACATCAATGGAACAGTTGTAATACCTGCTCACCTCATGCCATCTATGAGCTAATTGAGCAAAAGCAGATCAATTTTTGCGGCATGGGTACCATTAAAGGTAACTACTAATCTACAGACCCACTGAGACAGTAGCAGCAAATAAAACACTTTGGAAAGATGAATTTATACTATATCATAAGAAAAGTTGACCCATTACATATTAACACTAAGAAAAGCTGACCCATATTTAAGGGCCATGTTCTGTCAGAAACTAATCTCATTTTCAATGTACTATATTTAACTCCATTATATCAAGTTATGTCCTTAGTGAATTGTTTAGAATTTCAGGGAAACTGAATAAAGTATCTGCAGACTCTATAGTTAACTACTAACAATTACAAATAAAACTAGTAACAATTAGGAATAATAATTTTCCTGTGGAAAAACAAATCAAAGGCAGATAACAAGACCTTGTGTTCAACATGATTAAAATAAAATTAAAATGTTAGTTATGAAATGATTGAAAATATGTCTAAGTTGACTGTAAGTTATTTTAAAGTAACAATAATGTCTTATTAACTTATTGAAAAATCCTCATTGATTCCAAAATTAATATGCAGTTGTTTATTTACATATCTGACACTGAAGTACATTTGGAAGAGTAAAGTAAAATGAAATGTATTTTAGTTAAAATGAGTTGAAAGTTCTTTAAAGATTTTTTTTAACCACATAAGCAATTCATGAATTGATTTACATATTTTACATAAGTTATCAATGTATGTGTCTTAAAATTGTAAAATATATAAATGAACTTTAAAAAATGAAAAGATTCAAATAGATAAGCAAGTGTTTATAACTAATCTGTTTAAAAGTTGATAAATAATTTTTGTATTCACAATAATTCAAAACCATAATCCTAACCTAAGAGGTATCCTTGACAATACTCTTTATCTTAATTAGATATATATGGGTTCATTCCACAAGATCTCAACATTTTTTAATGATTTGATATTTTATAATACTAGTAAATGTTTATTTAAAAATACATGAGTTAAATAATAAGAAAATATATTCTTTTATTCTAAGTAATTAAAATACAGTAATGCATTTTACTGTGTCGATCTGATCACATGGACCACAGCCGAATGTGGTCCACTGGAATAGGGAATGGCAAGCCACTTCAGTATACTTGCCTTGAGAACCCCATGAACAGTATCAAAGGGCAAAATGATAGGATACTGAATGAGGAATTCCCCAGGTAAGTAGGTGCTACTGGAGATCAGTGGAGAAATAACTCCAGAAAGAATGAAGGGATGGAGCAAAATCAAAAACAATACCCAGTTGTGGATGTGACTGGTGATAGAAGCAAGGTCCGGTGCTGTAAAGAGCAATATTGCATAGGAACTTGGAATGTTAGGTCCATGAATCAAGGCAAATTGGAAGTGGTCAGACAGGAGATGGCAAGAGTGAACATCGACATTCTAGGAATCAGTGAACTAAAATGGACTGGAATGGGTGAATTTAACTCGGATGACCATTATATCTACTACTGTGGGCAGGAATCCCATAGAAGAAATGGAGTAGCCATCATGGTCAACAAAAGAGTCCGAAAAGCAGTACTTGGATGCAATCTTAAAAATGACAGAATGATTTCTGTTCATTTCCAAGGCAAACCATTCAATATTACAGTAATCCAGGCCTATGCCCCAACCAGTAACACTGAAGAAGCCGAAGGTGAATGGTTCTATGAAGACCTACAAGACCTTTTAGAACTAACATCCAAAAAAGATGTCCTTTTCATTATAGGGGACTGGAATGCAAAAGTAGGAAGTCAAGAAACACCTGGAGTAACAGGCAAATTTGGCCTTGGAGCATGGAATGAAACAGGGCAAAGGCTAAAAGAGTTTTTCCAAGAGATTGCACTGGTCATAGCAAACAACCTCTTCCAACAACACAAGCAAAGACTCTACACATGGACATCACCAGATGGTCAACACCAAAAAGATTGTTTATATTCTTTGCAGTCAAAGATAGGGAAGCTGTATACAGTTAGCAAAAATAAGACCAGGAGCTGACTGTGACTCAGATCTTGAACTCCTTATTGCCAAATTCAGACTTAAATTGAAGAAAGTAGGGAAAACCACTAGACCATTCAGACATGACCTAAATCAAATCCCTTATGATTATACAGTGGACGTGAGAAATAGATTTAAGGGACTAGATCTGATAGATAGAGTGCCTGATGAACTCTGGACGGAGGTTCGTGACATTGTACAGGAAACAGGGACCAAGACCATCCCCATGTAAAAGAAATGCAAAAAAGCAAAAAGACTGTCTGAGGAGGCCTTACAAATAGCTGTGAAAAGAAGAGAAGTGAAAAGCAAAGAAGAAAAGGAAAGATATAAGCATTTGAATGCAGAGTTCCAAAGAATAGAAAGGAGAGATAAGAAAGACTTCCTCAGTGATCAATGCAAAGAAATAGAGGAAAGCAACAGAATAGGAAAGACTAGAGATCTCTTCAAGAAAATTAGAGATTCCAAGGGAACATTTCATGCAAAGATGGGCTCGATAAACGACAGGAATGGTATGGACCTAACAGAAGCAGAAGATATTAAGAAGAGGTGGCAAGAATACACAGAAGAACTGTACAATAAAGATCGTCATGACCAAGATAATCATGATAACGTGATCACTGACCTAGAGCCAGACATCTTGGATTGTGAAGTCAAGTGGGCCTTAGAAAGCATCACTACTAACAAAGCTAGTGGAGGTGATGGAATTCCAGTTGAGCTATTTCAAATCCTGAAAAATGATGCTGTGAAAGTGCTGCACTCATATGCCAGCAAATTTGGCAATCTCAGCAGTGGCCACAGGACTGGAAAAGGTCAGTCTTCATTCCAATCCCAAAGAAAGGCAATGCCAAAGAATGCTCAAACTACCGCACAATTGCATTCATCTCACGTGCTGGTAAAGTCATGCTCAAAATTCTCCAAGCCAGGCCTCAGCAATATGTGAACTGTGATCTCCCAGATGTTCAAGCAGGATTTAGAAAAGGCAGAGGCACCAGAGATCAAATTGCCAACATCTGCTGGATCATGGAGAAAGCAAGAGTTCCAGAAAAACATCTATTTCTGCTTCATTGACTACGCCAATGCCTTTGACTGTGTGGATCACAACAAACTGTGGAAAATTCTGAAAGAGATGGGAATCCCAGACCACCTGACCTGCCTCTTGAGAAACCTGTCTGCAGGTCAGGAAGCAACAGTCAGAACTGTACGTGGAACAACAGACTGGTTCCAAATAGGAAAAGGAGTACGTCAAGACTGTAACTTGTCACCTTGCTTATTTAACTTATATGCAGAGTACATCATGAGGAACGCTGGGCTGGAAGAAGCACAAGCTGGAATCAAACTGCTGGGAGAAATTCGATAACCTCAGATATGCAGATGACACCACCCTTATGGCAGAAAGTGAAGAGGAACTCAAAAGCCTCTTGATGCAAGTGAAAAAGGAGAGTGAAAAGGTTGGCTTGAAGCTCAACATTCAGAAAACAAAGATCATGGCATCTGGTCCCATCACTTCATGGGAAATAGATGGAAAAACAGCGGAAACAGTGTCAGACCCTATTTTGGGGGGCTCCAAAATCACTGCGGATGCTGATTGTAGCCATGAAATTAAAAGACGCTTACTCCTTGGAAGGAAAGTTATGACCAACCTTGATAGTATATTAAAAAGCAGAGACATTACTTTGCCAATAAAGGTCCATCTAGTCAAGGCTATGGTTTTTCCCGTGGTCATGTATGGATGTGAGAGTTGGACTGTGAAGAAAGCTGATCACCGAAGCATTGATGCTTTTGAACTGTGGTGCTGGAGAAGACTCTTGAGAGTCCCTTGGACTGCAAGGAGATCCAAAAAGTCCATTCTAAAGGAGATCAATCCTGGTTGTTCATTGGAAGGACTGATGCTAAAGCTGAAGCTCCGATACTTTGGCCACGTCATGCAACGAGTTGACTCACTGGAAAAGACTCTGATGCTGGGAAAGGTTGGGGGCAGGAGGAGAAGGGGACGACAGAGAATGAGATGGCTGGATGGCATCACTGACTCTATGGACATGAGTTTGATGGAACTCCAGGAGTTAGTGATGGACAGGGAGGCCTGGCGTGCCGTGATTCATGGGGTCGCAAAGAGTCAGACACGACTGAGCGACTGAACTGAACTGAATGGATTCACAATGCGCTTACACACATTTTTTGAAAATCAAGAGCACAAAACTCATTACCACAAAATGTTTGCATTTTTGCAGCATTTCTTCTAAAATGCTAATAAAATATGACCATATTAATTATATTGGCTTCTACTTTGAATGTTGGAATAAGCTCATTTGTTAATTTTTCTAGTGTAGCTATTATCAAATTCAGTATATTAAATATATCAATATTTTTAATCTGCTCTATTTAGTGAATTTACAGCCATTTAAAAATTTTATCCATCTATTTAGCATGAATTGGATATTTAATATATTGCAAAAATCTATAGCTGCTAAATATAGCAAATTTAAATATTTGTTTCAACACTCTGGTTTTTGAATTGTCTAAACTTTTTGGTGAGTGTCTAAAGCTGATCGCCAAAGAATTGATGCTTTAAAGACTCTTGAGAGTCTGTTGGACTGCAAGGAGATCCAACCCGTCCATTCTAAAGGAGATCAATCCTGGGTATTCATTGGAAGGACTTATGCTAAAGCTGAAACTCCAATAGTTTGGCCACCTCATGCGAGGAGTTGACTCACTAGAAAAGACTCTGATGCTGGGAGGGATTGGGGGTGGGAGGAGATGGGGACGACAGAGAATGAGATGGATGGATGGCATCACTGACTCGATGGACATGAGTTTGAGTGAACTCCAGGAGTTGGTAATGGACAGGGAGGCCTGGTGTGCTGTATTTCATGGGGTCGCAAAGAGTCGGACACAACTGAGCGACTGAACTGAACTGAACTGAATATGGATGAGTGATGAAGCAGCAGTTACAGCACATTGATTTGTTTGCTTTTAGTGCTGCCAGGAGTTTTCAGTGTTTATATTCCATCTTTACTTTCTAAAATGTTTAGAAAACAATTATGAGTAGTATTACGCTTTCCCAAACTCAAACGATAATCCAGGACAACATATTAAAAATGCATTTTGATTTTTAGGAGAGTTACGAGAAACAGATACACTTATTCTAGAATCACCCTTATTACCAGGAAACCTGTTCTATGACCCTAGGAACCCAAAAACAAGTTGTACAGTCAGGTCATTCGGTGTTCAGGTTGAATCTAACTTTGCCATGCATGTATTTTTCAATGAGTTATATATAAAATGAATAATTTAGTATTAAATTACTGGGTCCTACTCTATTTTAATTCCATATATGTTTTTACAGACTGAGGTAAGTTGTAATATGCATTCTAAATAGTTTAAATATCACTGACATTCACTGTTATTTTATTTTCATCAAAGCATGGTTTGTGCTGGAACTTTTCCTTTAGAAATCATTCAAATGAACAAGTATATGTTATCTTAGCACACTAAATCCAAACATACATATTAGATATTAAAATATGCTGAACTATTAATTATCACTTCATTTTTTAGTTCTTTTACCTCATGATACTCAAATATTTAAATAAACATAAGGGTTGATACTTCCTGTCATCATTTAGAAGAACTCATAGATTGAAAGCACGGCATAAAAATTTAGCAATGATAATTAATTCATTCATCAAATTTTAGGAAAAAATAATCAGACATTATCATTTCTCTAAAAGGTTTAGTTTTCCAAAGGAGAGTTAAGTTTAGTTCAGTTCAGTCGCTCAGTCGTGTCCGACTCTTTGCGACCCCATGAATCACAGCACGCCAGGCCTCCCTGTCCATCACCAACTCCTGGAGTTCACTCAAACTCATGTCCACAGAGTCAGTGATGCCATCCAACCATCTCATTCTCTGTCGTCCCCTTCTCCTCCCTCCCCCAACCTTTCCCAGCATCAGAGTCTTTTCCAGTGAGTCAACTCATCACATGAGGTGGCCAAAGTATTGCAGTTTCAGCTTTAGCATCAGTCCTTCCAATGAACACCCAGGATCGAACTCCCTTAGAATGGACTGGTTGGATCTCCTTGCAGTACAAGGGACTCTCAAGAGTCTTCTCCAACACCACAGTTCAAAAGCATCAATTCTTCGGCAATCAGCTTTCTTCACAGTCCAACTCTCACATCCATACATGACCACGGGAAAAACCATAGCCTTGCCTAGATGGACCTTGGGTTGGCAAAGTAATGTCTCTGCTTTTTAATATGCTATCAAGGTTGGTCATAACTTTCCTTCCAAGGAGTAAGTGTCTTTTAATTTCATGGCTGCAATCAGCATCCGCAGTGATTTTGGAGCCCCAAAAAATAAAGTCTGACACTGTTTCCATTGTTTTTCCATCTATTTCCCATGAAGTGATGGGATCAGATGCCATGATCTTTGATTTTTCTGAATGTTGAGCTTCAAGCCAACCTTTTCACTCTCCTCTTTCACTTGCATCAAGAGGCTTTTGAGTTCCTCTTCACTTTCTGCCATAAGGGTAGTGTCATCTGCATATCTGAGGTTATTGATATAACAATTATCAAATTAATGTTCAATAGTGCAATTTCACTCTCACATTATTTCAAAAATTATTGATGCCATCAGTCTTCCACACTATTTACTGTTATCTTTAGCATTCAGTTCAGTTCAGTTCAGTCGCTCAGTCGTGTCCGACTCTTTGCGATCTTTTTCTTAGTAAATTAGAAGAGTTTGATAATCTTCAACACACTGTTCCACAACAATATCCCACTAACATCAGTAATGCTATTAACCCCTTTTAAAGATGTAAAAATAGAAGTTTAAAAAATAAATAATCCCTCAAAGTTAACTTGGCCAGGAGTGGCAGAAATAAGAATCAAAGGAAAGGTCAAAACTATTTCCTTGACCACTATATGATAATGTCTCTGTTTAATGCATTATACGGTAATTCTATGTTTATAGATCTATATTCACCACTGGCTTCAATAGCATGAACTACACCAGATCCATTATTTTCTTATAGTTTAACCCAACAGTCCTCTAATCATAGCTAATTCTTTGAAGACTGAAGAGCAGTCTCTGAGGGAGAAATGCTCTTTACACCAGAGGTCCCCAACCTTTTTGGCACCAGGGATAGGTTTTGGGAAAGACAATTTTTCCATGAATTGGGGGTGCGAGATGATTTCAGGATGATTTGAGCACATTACAGTTATTGTGCCCTTTATTTCTACTACTATTATCACTGTTGCACCTCAGATCATCAAGCATTAGACCCTTGAGTTTGGGACCTCCGCTTTACACTCCCCTGCCCATAGATTCCTCCCTGACTTGGACCTTGGGACAAAGTTAACCCTTTGTCTTCCGAATCTTGCCCACGTGCTCCAGCAGGTCTCAGGTCTCATAACCTATCTGATTTGGATTGATCCTCTGTACTTTTGGTCTCTCTCTACTAACCCATTCAGGCTCACCCTCATCCTGTCCACTCCCAGAATTTCCATTCAGCCAGGAATCAGCTCCTTCTCACAATCTTTGTCCCACCACAATCCAGACCCAGCTGATGGCTTATTGGAATGAGTTGCATACCATTCCCAACATTATGGAAGAATGCTTCTCTCCTTCTCTGAGTTAAGCTTCAATTTCTATGAAATGTATGTGATAATTTGTTCTGGTGACTATTCTGGAGAAAGTTTTGCTGAGTAAAACTCTGAGGGTGGCTTTATATAAATCTGTCCTGCCTCTCTTTTCTCCATTTCCTAAAGGTCAGTTGAATATATGTCTCAAAGTTACCACAAGGGAGTTTAATCAGAACCCAGGGCACCCATCTCAAATGGAAGGCAATTGGCAAGTTTCAGCTAGTTTCAGTTAGTTTTCCCCCTCCTAAAATTATTTAAGCTCTAGGCTAATAGCTGATTTTGTGTTTCTGTCTGTTCATCAAATGTTGAGACAATAGCTATTGCCATTTGTATACCAATTTTCTAAAATGTTAGTCTGAACCACCTCAAAGTTTCAGAAGAAAGCTCTAAGTTCTGCTTTGTACACTGTAGGGCTAAAAATGTACACATCAGATTATTCATTTAAACTGCTTTTTTAGCACAGCTCTGGGATATTTTTCATTCCATATTCTCAAGCCCATTCTATTGTTTTACTTTCCAAAGTAACAGAGCACCAATCTATGTAATGAATGTCACACTAGACTGTGAAACATATTTTTAAAATATGATTAATTGAACCTAATTCCCTTGTACCAAAGATCTCTAAAATTTATCACCCTCCAGTGACTCATTTTCATTTCTACATTAAATGTGGAACTGCTTTATTATGAGAAACTGAAAGTGCATATTAGTTACTCATTTATTTATTCTGAGTATGCCATATAACACAGAGATTTAGGATTCTAACACTGGAGAGAGAGAGAATGTGAGTCACTCAATTATGTCCGACTCTGTGTGACCCCATGGACTGTAGCCCGCCAAGCTCTTCTGTCCATGGGATTCTCCAAGCAAGAATATTGGAGTGGATTCTCATTCCCTTCTCCAGGGGACGTTCCTGACCCAGGGATCAAACCCAGGTCTCCTGCATTGCAGGCAGATTCTTTACCATCTGAGCCACCAGGGCACATTAGCAATCCATATAATTAAGTGTGGAAATTCTAAGTACAAATTATGGTATGAAGAACAATTGTTAAAAATACCTTCTCTCCTGCTCTTGTGAATGTTTGCCACATTTTTAATATCTTTTCCTTTTCATCTTTTCTTAAATGATAGCTGACTCCTTGAGAATGCCAGCTCCACTACTAATTGTATGATCTGTGCAAGTTTAACTTCTGGGTGACTTAATTTTTTTATATATCTAAAAAATAGGGAAGAAGTGAAGCACAAACCTATAGCTAGAGAAAATAATGCTCATGCTATATAGAACTGTCCATTAGAAGCCTTAAATAATGGCAGTTATTTTGCTATCAATTGTATACTTCTTCTAGATCAAGAAAGATTAAACTCTCATGTGTTGCTCCATTTCAGTGAGCGTATTTTGATATACTGTTGATCTTTTTGTTTAATCTTCTCTCTACAGATACAATGCTTCTCATAATGGAACTAATTCCATTGTCTTATGACAAGTAATCCCATGGATGGGTAGCCTGGTAGGCTGCAGTCCTCCATGGGGTCGCTAAGCGACTGAGCGACTTCACTTTCGCTTTTCACTTTCACACATTGGAGAAGGAAATGGCAACCCACTCCAGTGTTCTTGCCTGGAGAATCCCAGGGACGCGGGAGCCTGGTGGGCTTCTGTCTATGGGGTCGCACAGAGTCGGACACGACTGAAGTGACGCAGCAGCAGCTACTTTTCTTTGTCAAAAACATCATGCATTCTGAGATCCTATCAACATGCTTTAAAAGATCACTTCTGTCTTTTACTACCTAACATTTCTAACTAAATTCCAAAGGCATATAAGAGCAGGAAAAAGGATATGCATAATTTCACTGCTACAGTATTTTATATTATTAACAGATACCTAAAATGATCAAAAAAGAGTTCTCTGTGATATTCACTCTCTCCCAGACATTGTCGTGGACTTTCCACATTCGTACACATTTCCTCACACAATCCACCTTGAAAAGATCTTTCTAAAACTTTACAGCTATCCAAAATTTACCGATCAGTTTGCTTCAAAGAGAAGAGTGTCCTCATCACTTTATATCCATGCTTCCTTGAATACCACCACACAGGAAAAAAATTAATGAGTTGACTTCTATCATGATAATTGGGCCACATATATTTAATAACTGATGGCTCAGAGGAAGGCATATAAATAATCAGCAAAGACTAAGCACTCTCTACTTTCTACTTCTTAACTTCTAGCCCTAAAGGATGTGGCCTTATCAAGCAATAGAGGAGTATGATTTGAGACTTAGGTTTATACTTAGAGCTTAAAATACACACTGCAGACCTATCATTGTACTCTGAGTATAGAATATTGAGGCCATAAATAAGATTATAGAGTTTCCAACAGAACCAAACCTATCTTCATAAAGCATTGCTTTGCCTTGGTTTGAATTATTATGCATTAATTCCTAACAAAATTTCTGGGAAACTGATTTAGAGAAGATTCGAGAATTTCAGATACACTGGTAAAGCTATTTTACCAAAAACATCAAATAATTACTCCATAACTGTACCTCCATCTATCATTGCAAGCATATACCAATTTAATGTAAATTATCCCATCTTCCGTGGTTCAATTTAAATCCAACATGATAACTTTCTCAGGGAAAGAGGATAATTCTATTTTCACTACCATTTCTAGCATTTACTCTTTTATAGATTCAATATGTTTCCTTATTTTTGCACAAACCACATTACCCACTTCAACTAGTCACCTGGATTCAGTAAAAAAAAAAGGTTAATAAGTAATTCAATGATTTAAAAGAATATGTGTGAATACTTTCACTACATATAGCTTTCACTACATATTAAAGCTTTAGGTCCTCAGCCTGAATTTGCCCTCTCAAATTTTACAGCTTTTCTCAAGGGTAAGGATAGACACATACTACTCAGAGGGCTGCCAGTGTCCATGCTGCTCACAACCATGTGATGTCAGCGACTCAGTCACCACTGCTAATGCTTTTTTCCAACATTGCCCATATGTTTAATTCTTGCTTCATAATGCTCCTTCCTATAATCTTTTTAAGGAGCTTGCTGCAGCTGTTGCTAAGTCGCTTCAGTTGTATCCAACCCTGTGTGACCCCTCAGACGGCAGCCCACCAGGCTCCCCCGTCCCTGGGATTCTCCAGGCAAGAATACTGGAGTGCATCACCATTTCCTCCTCCAATGCATGCATGCATGCTAAATCACTTCAGTCATGTCTAACTCTGTGTGACCCCATGGACAGCAGCCCACCGGGCTCCTCTGTCCATGGGATTCTCTAGGCAAGAATACTGGAGTGGGTTGCTATGTCCTTTTCCTTTAAAGAACTTAGTTATACTTTATGGATTGCCAAAGAGCCTTTAGTATTCAGTTCAGTTCAGTCGCTCAGTCGTGTCCAACTCTTTGCGACCCCATGAATCACAGCACGCCAGGCCTCCCTGTCCATCACCAACTCCCAGAGTTCACTCAAACTCATGTCCACAGAGTCGGTGATGCCACCCAGCCATCTCATTCTCGGTCGTCCCCTTCTCCTCCCTCCCCCAACCTTTCCCAGCATCAGAGTCTTTTCCAGTGAGTCAACTCGTCGCATGAGGTGGCCAAAGTATTGCAGTTTCAGCTTTAGCATCAGTCCTTCTAATGAACACCCAGGATCGATCTCCCTTAGAATGGACTGGTTGGATCTCCTTGTGGTACAAGGGACTCTCAAGAGTCTTCTCCAACACCACATTTCAAAAGCATCAGTTCTTCGGCGATCAGCTTTCTTCACAGTCCAACTCTCACATCCATACATGACCACGGGAAAAACCATAGCCTTGACTAGACGGACCTTTGTTGGCAAAGTAATGTCTCTGCTTTTTAATATACTATCAAGGTTGGTCATAACTTTCCTTCCAAGGAGTAAGCGTCTTTTAATTTCATGGCTGCAATCAGCATCTGCAATGATTTTGGAGCCCAAAAAATAAAGTCTGACACTGTTTCCACTGTTTTTCCATCTATTTCCCACAAAACTTTTATTTGACAAAATCTTTTCCATTTAATTCTATTGCAGAAGAGGTGATAGAGTTGGTCAGAAAAACAAGTGAATGATTCCATAACAATCTTTTCTGGAAAAAAAAAAAAAAATCCATTGGCTTAAAGTCATTATCCCCAAACTCAGGGTGAGTTCCATTCCGACTGGTATGCCCAGGAAATTGAGGGATAAATCTTATTTCTATGATTTTCTATGCAGCCAAGTCTTTGAGGTTATCTTTCAGCAGCTGGGTTTTTTTTTTTAATTTATTTTAATTGGAGGCTAATTACGGTATTGTAGTGGCTTTTGTCATACACTGACATGAATCAGCCATGGGTGTACATGTGTCCCCCATCCTGAACCTCCCTCCCACCTCCCTCCCCATCCCGTCCCTCGAGGTCATTTCAGTGCACTGGCCCTGAGTCTCATGCGTCTAACCTGGACTGGTGATCTGTCTCACATACGGTAATATATATGTTTCAATGCTATTCTCTCAAATCATCCCACCCTCGCCTTCCCCCACAGAGTCCGAAAGTGTGTTCTTTACATCTGTGTCTCTTTTGCTGTCTCGCATATAGGGTCATCATTACCATCCTTCTAAATTCCATACATATGCATTAATATACTATATTGGTGTTTTTCTTTCTAACTTACTTCACTCTGTATAATAGGCTCCAGTTTCATACACCTCATTAGAACTGATTCAAATGCATTATTTTTAGTATATTCCATTGTACATATGTACCACAGTTTTCTTATCCATTTATCTGCCGACGAACATCTAGGTTGATTCCATGTCCTGGCTATTGTTAATGGTGCTGTGATCAACACTGGGGTACACGTGTCTCTTTCAATTCTGGTTTTCAGTGTGTATGCCCAGCAGTGGGATTGCTGGGTCATCTGGCAGTTCCATTTCCAGTCTTTTAAGGAATCTCCACACTGTTCTCCATAGTGACTATACTAGTTTGCATTCCCATCAACAGTGTAAGAGGGTTCCCTTTTCTCTGCAACTTCTCTAGCATTTATTGTTTGTAGAGTTTTGGATAGCAGCCATTCTGACTGGCATGAGATGGTACCTCACTGTGGTTTTGAATTGCATGTCTCTGATAATGAGTGATGTTGAATATCTTTTCATGTGTTTGTTAGCCATCTGTATGTCTTTGGAGAAATGTCTGTTTAGTTCTTTAGCCCATTTTTTGATTGGGTCATTTATTTTTCTGGTATTGAGCTCATGAGCTGCTTGTATACTTTTGAGATTAATTCTTTGTCAGTTGCTTCATTTGCTATTATTTTCTCCCATTCTGAAGGCTGTCTTTTCACCTTCAGCACCTGGTTTTGTAGTGTAGTTTCTTCAAAGAAATTTTACACTTATATAATCCCTATGTCCTGCTCTGGCATGAGCTAAAATGCCAAAATTCCTCACAATAAGCACAAGAATAGGCTCTATCCTGGGACTATTTAACCATATATGTATATTGGATCTCTCCAATTAAAATATAAGATCTTTAAACACAAAGACTGTCTAATAATATTTATCCCCTTTCATATCTGGATAGGTTATTTTATTCTTGTGAAGTGTTTGTTTCCTAAGTAGCAGCAGCAAAGTACCCTTACCAAAGCCCAGACTAATTTTTCTACCACTTACCTAAAAATTCCACTCGGATGGATTATGAGACTTTCAAATCCAATAGCCAACACCAAACAGGGCTTTCACAACACCCTCATTCCTTGTACTCTCAATCAATTTTTCTTCCCACAAATAAAACTGTCCAATTTTATTTCAATGACTTCAGCATTTATATATTGCTTCTACGGAGAAGGCAATGGCAAGCCACTCCAGTACTCTTGCCTGGAAAATCCCATGGATGGAGGAGCCTGGTAGGCTACAGTCCGTGGGGTCGCTGGGAGTCGGACACGACTGAGCGACTTCACTTTCACTTTTCACTTTCATGCATTGGAGAAGGAAATGGCAACCCACTCCAGTGTTCTTGCCTGGAGAATCCCAGGGACGGGGGATCCTGGTGGGCTTCCGTCTATGGGGACACAGAGTCGGACACGACTGAAGTGACTTAGCAGCAGCATGCCAGATATGTGAACCTCATCCTGATTCTTCCCACTCATTCATCTTTCAGATCCAATATCTTATCAAGACACATCTCAATTTCACTGACTTCTCTCCATCTCCATTTCTTCCTCCGAAGTTCAAACTATCTTTTCGTCTCTTGGATTACTGTAATGGTCTAGTTATTGGTCCTCATGTTTCTCCTCTTGCTTCCCTCCATGAGTGTGTGCTCAGTTGCTCAGACATGTCTGACACTGTTACACTTTGCACTGTAGCCTTCCAGGCTCCTCTGTCCATGGAATTCTCCAGGCCAGAATACTGGAGTAGGTTGCCATTTCCTTCTCCAATGCATGAAAGTGAAAAGTGAAAGTGAAGTTGCTCAGTCATGTGCCAGGAGCCAGCGAGGGAAATCCTACCCATGGCAAAGGTCAATTGGGGAAGAGGCCTGACGGGCAAAGGCTAATCAGGGCTCGAGGAACTCCCTGAACTTACCTGAGCATCTACCCCAAAGAAAACCGGAATCTGACTGCTTTACTATCTTACCAAGTCCTCTAATAATTACGGGGGCTTCCCCCCAACCACCTTTCTCTGAAAACATTAATTCAGAGCTGTAGTTTAAAAGTTCTCCTCGGCTTAATAGGAGTGTTCTGATCCAAGCCCCTCTGATAGCTTTCTAACTTGCATGACAAGTTTGTCCGGGCTCTTACAACTATGAGTGTGACTGTTTATAGCCTCCCAGCCATGCAAGGACAGAAAGCCTAATATTCTAATATACAGGAATCTGTTGAAGAAGTTAAAATCATTAGAGTAGTACTAAAAAAGATTTCATTGTTGAATCAAAGCTTGCTGCAAAGTTCCCTCTATCTATTGTATCCTTGGAAATATATTAATCACATATAGAGAATATAAGTAGTAACCTTTGATTTAACCACATCAGATCTTAAGTTAATAAGTTCCTTTCTTGCAGCTCACTACACCGGTGCCTTATAGGAATGTAACTTTGTTATGCACCTAACTTTAGGAAAGTCACCTTTAAAAAAGGGTCTTTTACTTGCTAACTAACCTATTGTCAGGAGAAGAGGGCCATAAAACTGTTAGCAGGCCCCCTGGCCAGAAGATAATGTAAACCACCTAAAAACTTTTATCACAAGACACACAAAAATAAGCCCTGATCCTGATAAGGGTCAAGACTGCTGACCCCAGGCGATTTTGGCGTGACTCTATACCTCCCTTTCTCTGTTTCTTATGCGCATAACTTAGGGTATAAAAGCAACACTGGAAAATAAAGTTTTGGGCCTTGCTCACTGAAGCTTGGTCTCCCCGTGTCGTTCTTTCTCTTTTTCCATCCTTTTCTCTATTCTCCTTTTTCTGGTTGAGATCCTTGGAGCACTGGGCCCTCTGAGTTTACTTATCTGCCTGGGCTTCTAAGACCCACTCGATGGGGTGCCCTGGTGGGGTGCCTCCAGTGATTCGAGAGGGCGCCTGTGGCCTACGTAAACAGAGCAAGCCCCTTGCTGGGGTTTTATTGGTTTCCAGCGTAAACCAAGGAATCATCAGCCCCTGTCTCTCTCTCTTTCTCTCTCTCTCTGACGCCGACGCCGTTCATCCCGAGGATACCCTGGGTCATATCGAGGCTGGACCCCGATAGTCATGTCTGACTCTTAGTGACCCCATGGACTGCAGCCTACCAGACCCCTCCATCCATGGGATCTTCCAGGCAAGAGTACTGGAGTGGGGTGCCAGTGCCTTCTCTGCAGATATGCAGATGATACCACCCTTATGGCAGAAAGCAAAGAAGAACTAAAGAACCTCTTGATGAAAGTGAAAGAGGAGAGTGAAAGAGTTGGCTTAAAGCTCAACATTCAGAAAACTAAGATCGTGGGATATGGTCCCATCACTTCATGGCAAATAGATGGGGAAACAATGGAAATAGTGAGAGACTTTATTTTTTTGATCTCCAAAATCACTGCAGATGGTGACTGCAGCCATGAAATTAAAAGACGCTTGCTTCTTGGAAGAAAAGCCATGAGCAAACTAGACAGCATATTAGAAAGCAGAGACATTACTTTGCCAAAAAGCACCAGTAGGGAAGTTATATTGTATGTACAGAAGTAAGGAGAGGAGTCTGTGCAGAATGCTGTCAAGAGGACTTCAAAGAAATTAACATTTGAACTTTGGAAAGAAGAGGAGTTAACTAGGAAGCAAGGCGACTTTTCTTAGAAAGTGATGTTCTTAGCTGACAACTAGAAATAATGAACACATTTAGTTATCTAAGAATTGATATTTAGTAAGTCATGAATCTGTGCTAAGTTGCTTCAGTGGTGTCTGACTCTTTGCAACCCTATGGACTGTCATGAATACTAAATATTAGTAAAAATAACAGGGAGAACACCCCTGGAGAGTTTCCTATTTACTGTTCAGAGCTATACATAAGTAATTGCATTTCCTATGAAGCATATATACATATTTTTTCATTTTACAAATGAAAGACCCCAGGCTTCCCTGGTGGTCCAGTCGTTAAAAATCTGCCTTGCAATGCAGAGGAAGATTAATCCCTGTCCAGGAAGATCCCAATTCTGCTGAGCAACTAAGCCCTCAAGACACAACTACTAAGCCCCTGTGCCTAGAGCCTGTGCTCTGCAATAAGAGAAGCCACCACAATGAGAAGCCTGAAAAGGGCAACAAAGAGTAGCCCCTGCTCACCACAGCTAGAGAAAGCCTGCATGCAACAATGAAGACCCACCACAGTCAAAAAACACAATCAATAAATCTTAAAAAAAAAAAGAAATATCCTAAGGTCAAACATCAGAGATAGAATTTGATGCCACATAGTTGTTTAAAAATATGCACATTTTATTCCTGAAGTGCTTATTGAGTTGGAAAATATAATAATAGAAATAATATACTGGGTAGAATCAAGAAGAGTTTCAATATAACAGAAGATAACAGTGAAACTGATAGTGATTAAAATTGTCCAAAAGGAAACAAAGAGAGAAAAAGAAAACACCTTAAGAAGAAAACAGAAGCAGTAGTGACATGTTAGACAATAAACTGTAGTTACCAAAATCAGGTCAGTGATTTCCAGGAGGCAGGGTGAGGGGAAAGACAGTGTTGGTGACTACACAACTGTATATGTTTGTCAAAACTCACCATGGTGCACCCTTAAAGCTGATGAATATATCTGTTTATAAAGTATACTTTAGTAAGCTGATTAAAGAAAAAAAGAAACCAACAGAAGAAGGTAACTCACTATTTGACTCAAAAGAAGATACTGTGATACAACTCATGGAAATTAAAAGTTGAAATTTATGTAATTTACATAATGAGTTATATATTATTAAAGGTGGGATTCCTTGTGGTTCAGACAGTAAAGAATCCACCTGCAATGCATCAGACCTGAGTTCTGTATCTCTGTTGGGAAGATCCACTGGAGAATGTAACAACTACCCACGCCAGTTATCTGGCCTGGAGAATTCCATGGACAAAGGAGCCTGGCAGGCTATAGTCCATGAGGTCTCAAAAAGTTGGATATGACTGAGTGACTTTCACTACACTTCACTTCATTATTAAATTAATAGTAATATTAACTAATATTATGAGAAAATGACTAGTATTAATGTTAATATTTATAATATTACTAGCAATATTTAGGTCATATTAAAATTAATTGTCCAGTCCATCCTAAAGGAGATAGTCCTGGGTGTTCATTGGAAGGACTGATGCTGAAGCTGAAACTCCAAAACTATGGCCACCTCATGCAAAGAGTTGACTCATTGGAAAAGACCCTGATGCTGGGAGGGATTGGGGGCAGGAGGAGAAGGGGACAACAGAGGATGAGACGGCTGGATGGCATCACCAACTCGATGGACGTGAGTTTGGGTAAACTCCAGGAGTTGGTGATGGACAGGGAGGCCTGGCGTGCTGCGATTCATGGGATCACGAAGAGTCGGACATGACTGAGCAACTGAACTAAACTGAACTGAAAGGTAATTGTTCAAATTTCTCTTTAAATATATATCTAGGTGAATGTAACCTTCGCTAGGTGCAGTCAGTATATCAAAGGCTTCTGGAACTAGTATATTACCCTTTATTATACAAGCATCCAAATACACATTCAAGTATCTGGGATGAAACACACTGATTGTGTCCTATATCAGAGCTATTGCTGGTGATCTAAGTATTCAATAACAAAAATAATTTAAGGTTTCCATATATCTGGCCTTGATTTTTTAAAATTTAAAATTCCACAAAAATCCTAAGGCATAAGAACACAAATAAAGCAGTATATTATTGGAAATCACCTCTGACCACATTACAGTGGTCAGGTATATCATTAAATTTTTAAAATGTAGTTCCTATAAATAAAAAATTAGCATTCAATGGATTTCCTTTAAGAAGAATTTTACTATAAAAAAACTAAAATTAAAGATAACAGATATAATAAAAAACGATAGAACTTTTCTTAAGCTGAACTGCAAAATTTATTGCATTTCTGTGACATGATTAAAGAGTTACCTATTTCTAGTCTCATGTTATCTTTCCTTTCCTTTCAGTTCAGTTCAGTTCTGTTGCTCAGTCATGTCTGATTCTTTGCGACCCCATGGACTGCAGATTGCCAGGCCTCCCTGTCCATCACCAACTCCCGGAGTTTACTCAAACTCATGTCCATTGAGTCGGTGATGCCATCCAAACATCTCACCCTCTATTGGCCCATTCTCCCCCCTCCTTCAATCTTCCCCAGCATCAGGGTCTTTTCAAATGAGCCAGCTCTTCTCATCGGATGCCTAAAGTACTGTAGTTTCAGCTATAGCATCAGTCCTTCCAGTGAATATTCAGGACTGGTTGGATCTCCTTGCAGTCCAAGGGATTCTCAAGAGTCTTCCCCAACACCACAGTTCAAAAGCATCAGTTCTTTGGTGCTCAGCTTTCTTTAATCCAACTCTCACATCCATATATGACTACTGGAAAAACCATAGCTATGACTAGATGGACCTTTGTTGGCAAAGTAATGTCTCTGCTTTTTAATATGCTGTCTAGGTTGGTCATAACTTTCCTTCCAAGGAGCAAGATTTTTTTAATTTCATGGCAGCAGTCACCATCTGCAGTGATTTTGGAGCCCAAGAAAATAAAGTCAGTCACTGTTTCCATTGTTTCCCCACCTATTTGCCATATAGTGATGGGACCAGATGACATGATCTTAGTTTTCTGAATGTTGAGCTTTAAGCCAACGTTTTCACTCTCCTCTTTCACTTTCATCAAGAGACTCTTTAGTTCTTCTTTGCTTTCTGCCATATGTGTGGTGTCATCTGCATATCTAAGGTTATTAATATTTCTCCCAGCAATCTTAATTCAAGCTTATGCTTCATCCAGCCCAGCATTTCTCATGATGTACTCTGTATATAAGTTAAATAATCAGGGTGACAATATACAGCCTTGACATACTCCTTTCCCGATTTGGAACTAGTCTGTTATTCCATGTCCAATTCTAACCGTTGCTTCTTGACCTGCATGCAGTTTTCTCAGGAGGCAGGTTGGGTGGTCTGGTATTCCCAACTGTTGGAGAATTTTCCACAGTATGTTGCGATCCACACAGTCAAAGGGCTTGGCATAGTCAATAAAGCAAAAGTAGATGTTTTTTTGGAACTCTCTTGCTTTTTCGATGGTCCAACAGATGTTGGCATTTTGATCTCTGGTTCCTCTGCCTTTTGTAAATACAGCTTGAACATCTAAAAGTTCACAGTTCACGTACAGTTGAAGCCTGGCTTGGAGAATTTTGAGCATTACTTTACTAGCATGTGAGATGAGTGCAATTGTGTGATAGTTTGAGCATTCTTTGGGAATGCCTTTCTTTTGTATTGGAATGAAAACTGACCTTTTCCTGTCCTGTGGCCACTGCTGAGTTTTTCAAATTTGCTGGCATATTGAATGTAGCACTTTCAAAGCGTCATCTTTTAGGATTTGAAAAAGCTCAATTGGAATCCCATGACTTCCACTGTCTTTGTTTGTAGTGATGCTTCCTAAGGCCCACTTTACTTCGTATTCCAGAATGTCTGGCTATAGGTGAGTGATCACACCATCATGATTATCTGGGTCGTGAAGATCTTTTTTTATAGTTCTTCTGTGTATTCTTGCCACCTTTTATTAATATCTTCTGCTTCTATTAGGTCCATAACATTTCTGACCTTTAGGAATAACCTTTCCTTTAGGAAGCAACAATATTTTCTCTAAAGGAAACAAGGTAAGTGACACCACCTTTCTTGAAATGGCCAGTATATCAGGCTACAAATGTGTTTATTTCCTTGAGAATATCCATACTGGCACATGTTAAATGGGTGTTAAAAGTTAAAACAGAATGTCAAGGACATCAAGGGTTGCAATGAAATAAATCTCAATCAAAATCTTTCTTATTATTTCCTCATGTAAATGATACCTCATTTTATCTTGTCATATATGGAAATCAGTTTGGGAGAATATTTAAAGCCTAAATCTTTCATTACTGTGAACCTAAACCTACCAATGGACACTTCAGTAAATTTTCACAGACCAACTTTATCATATAATCTAACCCAACACAAAACTTAAATGAAGAAAAGAGGGTGAAGGGAACTAAATTACATTATGTAATTAATTTAGGGCAGCCAGCAGCAGCAGATAGGTCAGGAATCCTCTACTCCTGAGCATCATCCAACATTGATCAGCTCCAAAAACTCCAGCAGGGTTGCTGCCCAGGCCCCAGGCAGCATGTGGATCAACACCCAGTGACTGATGCAGGTTAACACACTCAAGTGGGATGACCAGGGCACCAGGCATGTCCTCTGGCTACATGGAGCCACTGAAAGGCATGAAGGGCATGTCCCTGATAGGCAGGGTCTGACAAAATATGGTCCACTGGAGAAGGGAATGGCAAAGCACTTCAGTATTTTTGCCTTGAGAACCCCATGGACAGTGTGAAAATGGAAAAAGGTATGGCACTGAAAGACGATACCCCCAAGTCAGTATTTGTCCAATATGCTACTGGGAAAGAGCAGAGAAGTAGCTCCAGAAAGAATGAAGAGGCTGAGCCAAAGCAGTAATGACGCCCAGTTGTGCATGTGTCTGGGAGTAAAAGTAAAGTCCAGTACAGTAAAGCACAATCCTGCACAGGAACCTGGCAGGTTAGATGCATGAATCAAGATAAACTGGACATGGTCAGACAAGAGATGGCAAGAGTGGACCTCAACATTTTAGGAATCAGTGATCTAAAATGGAAAGGAATGGGCGAATTTAATTCAGATGACCATTATATTGACTACGGTGGGCAAGAATCCCTTAGAAGGAACAGAATAGCCCTCATCATCAACAAAAGAGTCCAAAATGCAGTGCTTGGGTGCAATCTCAAGAATAACAGAAAGATCTTGGTTCATTTCCAAGGCAAACCATTCAATATCACAGTAATCGAAGTATATGCCCAACCACTAATGCTAAAAAGCTGAAGTTGAAAAATTCTATGTAGACCCAAAGACCTTCTGGAAATAACATCACAAAAGATGTCCTTTTCATCATAGGGGACTGGAATGCAAAAGTAAGAAGTCAGGAGATACCAGGAATAACAGGCAAGTTTGACGTTGGAGTACAAAATGAAAGAGGGCAAAGGCTAAGAGAATTTTGCCAAGAGAATGCACTGGTCATAGCAAACACCCTCTTCCAACAACACAAGGGGCAACTCTACACATGAACGTCACCAGATGGTCAATAGCAAGATCAGACTGATTATATTCTTTGCAGCCAAATATAGAAAAGCTCTATACAGTCAGCTAAAACAAGGCCTAGATCTGACTGTAGCTGAGATCATCAGATCCCTATTGCAAAACTGAGGCTCAAATTGAAGAAAGCAGGGAAAACCACTAGGCCATTCAGGTATGACCTAAACTGAATCCCTTATGATTAAACAGTGGATGTGATGAATAGCTTCAAGGGATTAGATGTACAGAATGCCTGAAGAAATATGGATGAAGTTTTGTAATACTGTGCAGTAAGTGATGACCAAAACCGTCCCCAAGAAAAAAGAAATGCATGAAGGCATGGTGATTGTCTGAGGAGGGCTTACAAATAGCTGTGAAAAGAAAAGAAGCAAAAGGCAAACAAGAAAGGGAAAGACATACCCAAGTGAATGCAGAGTTCCAGAAAATAGCAAGGAGAGATAAGAAGCCCTTTAAGTGAACAATGCAAAGAAATAGAGAAAACAAATAGAATGGGAAAGACTAGAGATCTCTTCAAGAAATTTAGAGATAACAAGGGAACATTTCGTGCAAGGATCGGCCCAATCACAATAAAGGACAGAAATCGCAAGGACCTAAGAGAAGCAGAAGAGATTAAGAAAAGACCAGAATACATAGAAGAACTATAGAAAAAAGCTTTTAAGGACCTGGATAATCATGATAGTGTGATCACACACCTAGAGCCAGACATCCTGGAATGTGAAGTCAAGTGGGTCTTAGGAAGTGTTTTCCATAAACAAAGCTAGTGGAGGTGATGGAATTTCAGTTGAAGTATTTCAAATCTGAAAGGATGATGCTGTTAAAGTGCTGCACTCAATATGCCAACAAAACTGGAAGACTCAGCAGTGGACAGAAAACTGGAAAAGATCAACTTTTATTCCAATCACAAAGAATGGCAATGCCAAAGAATGTTCAAATCACCATACAATTGCACTCATTTCACATGCTAACAACATTATGCTCAAAACCCTTCAAGTGAGGAATAAGCAGTATGTGGAACTGAGAATTTCCAGATGGACAAGCTACATTTGGAAAAGGCAGAGAAACAAGATAAAACTGCCAGTGTCCGTTGGATCATCGAAAAAGCAAGAGAGTTCCCAAAATACATCTATTTCTGTTTAATGACTATGCCAAAGCCTTTGACTGTGTGAATCACAACATTCTGTGGAAAATTCTTAAAGAGATGAGAATACCTGACCACCTTACCTGCCTCCTGAGAAACCTGTATGCAGGTCAAGAAGCAACAGTTCGTGGGCATGTAACAACATACTGGTTCAAATTGGGAAAGGAGAATGTCAAGGCTGTATTTTGTCACCCTGCTTATTTAACTTATTTACAGAGTACATAATACAAAATGCCAGGCTGAATGAAGCCAAAGCCAGAATCAAGATTGCCAGGAGAAATATCAACCACCTCAGATATGCATATGATAAACTTTAATGACAGAAAGCAAAGAGGAACCAAAGAGCCTCTTGATAAAGGTGAAAGAGGAGAGTGAAAAAGCTGGCTTAACTCAACATTCAAAAAACTAATATCATGGCATCTGATCCCATCACTTCATGCAAATAGATGGGAAAAAGTGGAAACAGTGAGAGGTATTTTCTTTTGATTTCTTCAAAATCACTGTGGACAGTGACTACAGCCATGAAATCAAAAGACATTTGCTCCTTGGAAGAAAAGCTATGACAAACCTAGAGAGCATATTAAAAAACAAAGACATCACTTTACCGACAAAAGTCTGTCTAGTCAAAGCTATGGTTTATCCAGTGGTCATGTATGGATGTGAGAGTTGGACTATAAAGAAAGCTGAGCACTGGAGAATTGATGCTTTTGAACTATGGTGCTGGAGAAGACTTTTGAAAGTCCCTTGGATAGCCGGAGATCAAATGAGTCAATCCTAGAAAAAATCAACCTTGAATACTCATTGGAAGGCCTGATGCTGAAGCTGAAGCTCCAATAGTTTGGCCACCTGATGCAAAGAGCCGATTCATTGGAAAAGGTCCTGATGCTGGGAAAGATTTAGGGCAAGAGAAGGAGGCAACAGAGGATAAGATGGTTGGATTGCATTATTGACTCAAATGAACATGAATTTGAGCAGACTCAGGGAGAAAGTGAAGGACAGAGAAGCCTGGTATACTGTAGTTCATGGGGTTGCAGACAGTCAGACTCGAAATGGTGACTGAAAAATAACAACAAAATTTATAATCTAAGTTGTAGTTTCTCATATTTGCAAAGTTTGCAAATAAATATCTATAGTAGCCTGATTAACATATCTTTTTTAGGTAAAAATAACAGATATATATTTGATAGGAAATTATTTTCTCACTTAAAATTATATAATTTAGAGTTAACATTTCAAAGCTCAGAATTGGTAAAGATTAAAGTAACATGTGTATTTGCTTTAAAAATAGTAAAAATGCAGAAAACTGTAGTAAATTTCACTAAATCAAACTTGATACCAAATTTCATTCTGCACATAACTTAGAAAATTAGACAGTTTTTAGATAAAATAGACATATCAAAAAATTAACTCTAGAAAATGTATCTTATTATTACCTAAATCATTTCTAGATAGAAATAGCTCTCCTTTTAATAAATTAAGTAAATTTAATCTTGTTTCCTTTCTTTCCAAGTGCTAACAAAAATTCTCAGCATCTTAAATATATCTAGTTCCTTAAATACACTCAACACCGTGACACAGAAAAAACTAAAACTTTTTATTTTTTCCTCTAGGCATATTAAAAACTACTTTTATCTGTTTGGGGGCTTTTGTTGTAGTTATTGTTGTCTGTGTGGTGTTTGTTTTGTTCTGTTTATGTATATAGTTACACTTACACTAGTCACTAGTTCAGTCACTCCATCATGTCCGACTCTTTGCAACCCCATAGACTGCCGCATGCCAGGCTACCCTGTCCATCACCAACTCCCTGAGCTTACTCAAACTCATGTCCACGGCGTCGGTAATGCCATCCAACCATCTCATCCTCTGTCATCCCCTTCTCCTCCTGCCTTCAATCTTTCTCAGCATCAGGGTCTTTTCAAATGAGTCAGTTCTTCACATCAGGTGGCCAAAGTTTTGGAGTTTCAGCTTCAGCATCAGTCCTTCCAATGAATATTCAGGACTCATTTCCTTTAGGATGGATCTCCTTGCAGTCCAAGGGACTCTCAAGAGTCTTCTCCAACACCATAGTTCAAAAGCATCAATTCTCCAGTGCTCAGCTTTCTTTATAATCCAACTTTCACATCTACACGTGACTACTGGAAAATATCTACAAACTGACCTGAAAAATGAAACATAATGTTTGGTTAAGATAATTCAACATATCTCTGAAAGTCAAGTTAGAAGTTATAGCTTCATCATGCAACTTGTTAAAGGAAATAGTGAATCTTAGAGTCAATCCTATGTTACCTGCTAAAGATAGTTAAGATTTTCACCTATAAAATGAGGTAGCTATCTACACTGACAGATGCTATGAAAAAACTAATCTGTCTGTCACCCTTTTTTCTTAGAAACACTGACTTTGACATGTAAACTTGGTAATAGAAGATGGTTATAACTCACAACAGAATTTGCAGTTATCAGCAATCTATTTACAGACTTGTAAAGGGAAAAAGCACAGGATTTGTATCACAGTAGAAAATGTTTTGCACATATTTATAACCTCCCCATTTTGAAATTCACTTAATCCACTGAAAACAGATCAATATTTAAATAAATTTCACAGTATTTACTTACTAAAATGAGCCACATACATTTCATCCATGCAAATGGATCATAAAGTTTAATTCCACAATATAATTTCTCTCTGAGTCTGTCACTTTGATTTCTAACATTTCAGTGACCTAAAATGACAATGTTGAAACTCTGTTTGTTCTTGCAGGTTGTAGTGAAATGTGAGAGAAAAAGAAATGCTAATTTCTGCCAGCATAGATTTGTTAGAGTTGAGTGTCAGTTTGAAAGGACATCAGAAAGCTGAAACTACACCTTTTCAGTTCCTGAGGTAAAGGGGCATTCTTTGTGTGTTAATTGTCCTTTGTAGCCAGCAAATAGGCATGACTACTCACTAATCCTGCAAATTACATTACAGTAATAGACATGATAAAATGTATATTAAATTAATAATAAGAGTACAGAAAAAAATAACTGGACAAAACAAAATATATCTCAGGCCATTCCATCTCATGAAAAGGAATAATGGATATGGACCTCCAGTCTATAAGCCAAACAGCTAGAAAAAATCTACCAGATGAAAGGAGATAATCTGGTTCAGCCAATTGTTGATCTCAGGTGACAAGGCAAAACTCACAATATGAAACTGAAAATTGATGCAACTCTCACCTTATTGTTTCTGAAAATTATCTTTTATAAATATCACAAATATGAAAAGAAGTTTGAATGAGACTAAAAGAACAGTGTTTCCAATCAAATATTTAGTCTCCAAAAGAATAATTTGGGAGATAAGTATGAGTAGTTGTCCTTCAAGACTTCATCCTCATGTGTTAGGGTTCTGAACTGGGAATCCTCGCTCATCTTTAATAACATATTGGAGCATTTCCAATCTGGAATGTAGGTATTTTTTTAAGTTAAAAAATGAGTCCTTTAAAAGTATAGTATTATTTGAAATTGCAACTCACATTTTAAATAAGAGCAAAACTCACTGCCTTGAAAAGGAGATTAAGGGCCTAGTTTTCTATGCTCAGATACCAGTTTATTACACACGATGCTCTGAGGCTCCTGCATATTACTTTATCATTCTGAGGGGGAAAAGAAAAAAACTTGCAAATCGTTGCATGCATCTGAATCCTTTGGAAACCTACTCCTATTTCCTACTCACATTTAAAGAAAAGTAAAATGATAGGCTTCCTACATTTATATGATGAGTATAGAAGTATTTCTTTCATTTGCCTTAAAATGATAGTTTTCAAATTTTAAAGTTGCCTCTTAGTTCTTTAAGCTTCAGAAACATATTCAACTGCCTGCTCAACACTCTCTGATGAATCCCTCAAGGGCATCTCAAGTGCAACAAATCCAAGACTAAACTCACTTTCTTAGCAAAGATCACAATCACTCGTGTATTAGCTCAGGAAGGAAACCTGGCTATCATCCTCATCACTTCCCTCTTACGCATCCTCAATTTCTAACTAATTCGAAGCTAGGCCCATTTCTATTCTTAAATCCTTTCTCAAGTCTATCTATTTCTCTCACTCTCCATCTCTAGTGCCACTAAAATGATTCAAACTACCATTACGTCTCCTTCAGTACTTCCCAACAGGTCTTCCTTCCCAGCCATTTTTCAAGCTCTTTAATCAGTCTTTTTACATAGCAGTTAATTAAACTCCAATACTTTGGCCACCTCATGCGACGAGTTGACTCACTGGAAAAGACTCTGATGCTGGGAGGGATTGCGGGCAGGAGGAGAAGGGGACGACAGAGAATGAGATGGCTGGATGGCATCACCGACTCGATGGACATGAGTTTGAGTGAACTCCGGGAGTTGGTGATGGACAGGCAGGCCTGGCATGCTGTGATTCATGGGGTCGCAAAGAGTCAGACACGACTGAGCGACTGAACGGAACTGAAATAGGTCTTCCCTATTTAAAATCCTTCAGAGGTGTCCTACTGCTTTTAAAATTAAAAGCAAACATCCTAATATAACCTAGAATGACTTGGTCACACTATGAGCTTCCTTGGGTTCTGTCCTCCAGCAATATTAGCTAGCGTTTTCACAGTCTTGCAAATCTGTCAGTTCCTCCTTGCCACTGGGCCTTTATACAGATAAGATCTGGTCATTGATTTAAATGCTGTCATATCACTTTGGATTAGAAGTATTCATCACAACTAAAAATCAACATACAATTCTGTTTTTAAAGTTTATGCTCCATATTGGCTGGACTATCTGGCTTACACTTATATCCCAGCACATGGCATAATCTCTTGTACAGATTAGAGCTTCATAAGTCTCTATCAGTTGAATTAGTAAGTGATAATCTGAGATCTGGAGAAGAGTACAACTGATCCTTAATTTGATTTTATAGACTTTTGATAAGAGTTAAAGTTTTAAATCCTCTTAGGCTCTTTTCAAAAACAAGCCTAATTTTAGAGTCAGATTTTGCTCTTTTCTATTTCCACTATCTTATATATTCAATGAAATTGAAGAATCTCTAGAATCATACAATGTGTCCAACTCTTTGCAACTGCATGGGCTATACAGTCCATGGAGTTCTCCAGGCCAGAATACTGGCGTGGGTAGCCTTTCCCTTCTCGGGGAGATCTTCCCAACCCAGGGACTGAACCCAGGTCTACCTCATTGCAAGCAGATTCTTTACCAGCTGAGCCAAAAGGGAAGCCCAGAATCATACATACAGATGTTTTATTTGTACATATGATTGTATGTACAAAGATTCTACTAGAGAATGATTGTGATTTGCATTTGTATTATCAAAGCTATCACTGATTAAGGAGCTTGAATCTTTAATATATTTTAAGCATCCAAGCATATCAATAGTATTGAAATTAATAAGAATTACAGAAAGGGAGATGGTAGCAGAGAAACATGTATTCAGGCCACTAAGATTTGGCAGAGACCATAATCTTAGATCCCTAGCTCCATTCAATAACAGTGAATCTATTTTTAATTCATTCCTGGATATTTAGTTGTAAGTGCCTCTAGTTCACTTACAGATATTGATCTGTTCAAAAGCAAGGAAGCCTTTATTACTACATTAATTTTTCATCCTCTGCCCCTCAGCAACCTGGTAATCATTTAAATAAGTGTGGCTAGCTGATTTACTGATAAGATTCATGAAATCATCCATATTTAAAGTTCAAAACCATTGATTTTGAGTAATTTTACTAAAGGTGAATATAAATTAATTTTAAGAGTTTTCCCTAGATAGCTACACTAAAGTAACCTAGATTTAAAACAATAAAATACTACCACTACTACTAATATAATAATAGTCATTTCAGAATGCTCTAAGGAGTATGAGAATTTTTTGCAGATATTACATAATTTAATCTTGATAATTACTCTATGAAATACCCTATGAACTAGTATATTACTGTACTGTTATTATGTCTATATAATAGATGAGGAAGCGAAGACTCAGAAAACGAATACATTTGACAAAAATCACACAAAGGAAAAGTTCATACCCAGGGTACCTCATTGTAAGTAGAGATAATAATACAACCATAACTCTATAGAGTCTCAGCCATAATGAAAATACAAGCCTTGCTTTCCTCCACTACCATCTTAGTCAAGGAGGGAGAAGATGAAAAGTCTCCCACTCAGAACCAGCAATGCCAGTGATTAATCAATAGCTTATGGAGTCTATTGGTAATACTCTATCTTCTTACCTCAGAGAAATTTAGTTTGCATTAAATTCAGTAGGCCATTTGCAATGTTCTGGGAAGCATAGGTATTACTGACAGAACACTTTTTGGGAAATCTATGAAACCTCTTTTGCTAGGGGATGATTTAAGCATGAATATTATCCTCAAGGAAGAAACCTCTACACAAATAATAAGAGTTAAAGGCTTAAAAAAATAATATTTTTAAAAAATTATAATAATTCCTAAGTTAGAGATATTATATTGCTCTAGAGGATTCAGAAAAGACTTCAATAGGTACAGGTGCGAATGTAATCTTGAAAAACACTTAGAATTTAAAAAATTGGACCTTACTTCTACAATTTTAACATTCATATAAGTATCATACCACTTTCAATCAGGCATTGAATACTGCAAATTCATCTATTTCCATGTCATTTATTTTTACCAAAACTATCTAATATGAAAATATCAATGCTCTAAGCAATTAACTAATTAACAGTATGGAATTAAATATACTTACTAAGTAAGTTATTATAAATAGCACAGCATAGAAGACTGACAGAAAAACTTGTTTCTGAAATAAAAGCTAAAGTGAATTCTTATTTTCCAAAGCAAGCTATTACCTCAAACATTTATTTTTGGTTCCAAATCTTTATTCACTCACCTCATATGATACAAACACAGTCTGTTCTTTACAGGAGAATTATTTTACTTTTGTAATTAAGGTAATACAAATATTGCTCTAATAAAGTAATACCTGATTAGTTTGAAAGAAAATTAAGTTGAGATGTAAGTGACATCAAGGTTTACAAGGCTTGAAACAAATTAATTTTGGAGGAACACTTTATAAAGAATATAAAATTGAAAATGGTTCCTGATCACATGGACCCTAAAGCTTACACTTAAATAACTTCATGATCAGTAAGATGAGTAGAACTGACTCATTGGAAAAGACCCTGATGCTGGGAAAGATTGAAGGCCGGAGGAGAAGGGGACAACAGAGGATGAGATGGTTGGATGGCATCACCAACTCAAAGGACATGGGTTTAAGCAAGCTCCAGGAGTTGGTGATGGACAGGAAAGCCTGGCATGCTGCAGCCCATGGGATTGCAAAGAGCCAGACATGACTGAGCAACCGAACTGAACTGAACAGTAAGATTCAGCTTAGGAACTCTAGAGCTCACATTTCATTGTATTATATAATTGTTGATTAACTAATTAATTATTGGATACCTACTGTGTGTCCCCAGAGAAGGCAATGGCAAGCCATTCCAGTACTCTTGCTGGAAAATCCCATGGGCAGAGGAGCCTGGTAGGCTGCAGTCTGTGGGGTCTCTAAGAGTCGGACAAGACTCACTTTCACTTTTCACTTTCATGCATTGGAGAAGGAAATGGCAACCCACTCCAGTGTTCTTGCCTGGAGAATCCCAGGGACAGGGGAGCCTGGTGGGCTTCCGTCTATGGAGTCACACAGAGTCGGACATGACTGAAGTGACTTAGCGGTGGCGGCGACTGTGTGTCCCAGTAGTATGTTCCAATATTATAGAATAATCAATATTATTTTAAGCACTGAGAATGAAATGTTGAATGAAACATACAAAAGTTTCATCTTCCTGGAACATATGTTCTAAAAGTGAGAGACACAATAGTACATGAATAGGTAAGACAAATCTGGAACTCATAAGATAAGGGCTATAAATTTAAAAGGGTGAGAAATACAGAACAGTTCAGAACTGGCTAGTGAAGGTGTATCAGGATCTGATATTTAAATTGAATCATTTAATAAAGAGAAAGAAGCAGACAAGCTAAGAGGGATTCTTTTTCAGTTTTAGCCACAGGAGGAAGAAAAAGTGATCAATAAATATTTGCTGAAATGTTAAATGAACACATATACGGGAAAGCACTTTCGGTGAAGTAGAAAATGCAAAGACCCTGCTGCTGCTGCTGCTGCTAAGTCGCCTCAGTCACGTCCAACTCTGTGCAACCCCACAGACGGCAGCCCACCAGGCTCTGCCATCCCTGAGATTCTCCAGGCAAGAACACTGGAGTGGGTTGCCATTTCCTTCTCCAATGCATGAAAGTGAAAAGTGAAAGTGAAGTTGCTCAGTCGTGTTCGACTCTTCACGACCCCATGGATTGCAGCCTACCAGGCTCCTCCGTCCATGGGATTTTCCAAGCAAGAGTACTGGAGTGGGTTGCCATTGCCTTCTCCGGCAAAGACCCTGAGATGAGTGTAACTTGCAGTTTGGGGAGATGAAAAAAAAAGGCCTCTGTCCAGAGAAAGGTAAATTATGGAGAGAATAGTAGGAGATGAGATTGAAGAGACGCAGAACCTAGATCAGTTTAATGAGTTGTTCTCAGGTCAGACTGCACATTAAGTCATTTGAGGAACTGTACAAAGCACCAGTGTCTATGCCCCACTAGAAGCCTCACCAGCAGAGGGTGGGAGAAATGGTATACAAAGAAGCATTTGTTTTCAAGTCCTCCAGGTTAAGAACCGATGATCCACATACTTGAAGGCACAATAAGAATTTTGGTTTTCGTCTATCACCAAGAAATGCCATGATGGGGTTATTAGAGGGAAATCAATAATGACATGAAGATGTATATAGTCTTGAATTAAGATTCAGAATAAATACTTTGCCCAGATTCATCATGTGTTTTTCATTCTACCTAATTTGTATATTTATACTCAAACACAGAAAAAACAAAGATGGTCATATGCCAAGCAGAGAATGTTATAAGATATTTACTATTCTTTCTAATAGTGATACCCGTATGAACATACTAGTCAAAAATTCTGAAAGTTTCTCACCACATAAGAAAAAAAAAATCACTTTTTCTTCATCTTGCCTGGAGAATCCCAGGGAAGGGGGAGCCTGGTGGGCTTCCGTCTATGGGTTCACACAGAGTTGGACACGACTGAAGTTACTTAGCAGCAGCAGCAGCAGCAGCAGACTATTTTATGTTACAAAGACCCCAGAAGATTAAACTGTCAAAACCAACTTCTTTTCCTGACACATAACTCCAATTTCCTAGGAACTTCAGGCCAAACAAGTAATGGTAAGCTTTAATCAGTTTTATCTCTAAACTCTGAATTCTTCTGGTAGCTCCATGAGTTCTGAAGAGTAAGACAGGAAAAATACCTCAGTACTTCCATGAATGATTTCCATCCTTTCTCTTCATTGTCACCTCTTCTCAATTCTTAGAATTCCTTACCAACATTTTTTCAAAGCTGAAATACCTTCTGAAATAAGGTTTCTTATGTTTAATTTAAGCTATGTATTCATTTATTCTATTCCTCCCCACTAGCATGTAAGTTCCGCAATAATTTTAGTCTAATTTGTTTACTTATTTATCCCAGCATTTGGAGAAGTGCCTAGCACATAGTTGGAACTTTAATAAATGAATGCTTATGGAAGAATGGAATGAAAATAGGTGTAGTTAGTATTCCTGTTTTTCAGATAAAGAAAGTAAGGCTTAAAATGGTAAATGAAGTGTACAAGGACATATCTTTAGGCAATAAAAAGTTTAGGACTAAAATGCTTATATTTTTCACCCTAAAGTCTTTGCATTAAACACTACACACTAATTTTCAGTACAGCATTTGAAGCTGAGACTAGATTTTTGTGCTGTGATCAGACTGTAGACAGCCTCTAGTGCCAGAGTAAGGAGTTATGACTTTGAGCTGCCATTAGATGGAAGTTATTGAAGGACACTGAGCAGGCAACTAACAGCATCAAAGTAGTGTTTCAAGAAGATTTATCTGCTATCATTGTAGAGAACAGATGGGAAGGAGAAGAATATCAAGGCAGCAAGATAGTTCAAAGAAAAAAGTACAGCATCCAGATAGTTTCAGGAACTAGTCAAAATAAAGTCTATACATCACTGGTAACAGCAAATTATTCTTGACCTTTGAAATGCAGACTGGTTATAAATGCTCATTCAACAAATATTTATTGAGGGCACACAACAGTCATCAACATGCTCTATCAAACATTTTATGTCAAGTAATAAGACAAGATCATCTATACATGGTCATGCCCATTTCATTCCATTGGTGAGCATGTGAGTAGCACAGATAGGCTGAAAGATCTTCAAAGAACCACAGTAAAAATAAAAGTGAAAGCAGAAAAGGGTATCCAGACTAAATCAAAGTTTATTCATTATCAAATATTGATTCCGTACTTGACTTATGAAAAACACATTGGTGGATTATTTACTGAATCACAAATGGATCTTAACTTTGAATACAGAGTGCCCTTAGTGAGAACAACAATAACAAAAACAAAATGCATATAAAGAGTCTGAAAACAAACAGACTGTAATGAAAGACATTTAGATAAAGTGCTATGTGAATTAACAGGACCAAAGGATTTCCTTATATTTGGGACTGTAGAAATCTTTAGTGAATTGCCAGTAATGGAGGATAAAATATACTACACCAAAGTGCATCCAGAATAACTGATTAATGGATTTTGTGTTTGATTCTTGGTAAACAATATTAAATTTTAATGGTACTAGGTACAGCAGATATAACAATAGTGATGTACTTCTGGAAGGAACATTATAAAACCCAAGACACCAAAAGCAAGGTTGCAAATTGTACAGGCCCTTTCATGGTCACTCTAATTTTTAAATATGACTCTAGGTTAAAATCATCAGGTTCTCAGTAGGTTTATATTGGCCTCTACTACTCTTTTAAGTTTGATAATTAATATAATCTTCTTGGATATTCATTTCTTATTTGGAAAAAAAAAAACCCTATTGACCAGTAACCCTTTCTCACATGCTTTTTGTCATATGGGTATCAATTCTAAAATGTTATATTGATATAAATTCTATCAACAAGGTCATTGTGTGGACTACACTGAGTAATCCATACTAGAAAGTTTTACTCTGTGTAGCTAACGGGTTGCATACACATATCATGACATAGATTCCAACTCATTTCCAAATCTTTGGTCATGAGAAATGAGAACTTCAAACTATGAAATAAAACAATCACTCCAGTAGCCTGCTTATATAAGCTGGTAACAGTGTATATAGTCTTAATTTTTCTTAATTCTTTTCTAACAGAGGTGACTTTCTGAAATATGTATTCCCACACTACCCTAAAATATTTTTAATCTTGATATTAAAGTTAGAAAGATGGAGAAGTGCATTTGAAACAGAACCTTGAATTACTGATAGAGACTTCTTAATATCACCAACAGAATCCCAACTGAGCTATTTTGTGATTTGGGACAAGTCATTCATCACTCTCTCCATGCTTTCATGACTAGGGAACATTTTAAGAATGGTTGTTAGTGGTTGTATTCATTTCCTAGGGTTGCCATAACAAATTACCACACATTTTGTGGCTTGAAACCAACAGAGATGTATTCTTTTACAGTTCTAGAAGCTAGAAGTTCAAAATCAGGTTGTGACCAGGGCCACAATCCTTTCAAAAGTTCTATTTTTTTTTTTTTTTAAGTTCTAGATTGCTTCTTTGCCTCTTCTAGCTTCTGGAATGCATTCCTTGTCTTTGGCAGCATAACTCCAGTCTCTGCCTCCATTCTCACTTGGTTTTCTTCTTCCTCTGTTTCTTTCTATCTACTCTTTCTTTTTGAAGGACATCATTCATGGCCTTTAGGGTCCAATCTAAGGCAATATGATCTCATCTTAAATAATTATATCTACAAGGATCTTATTTCCAAAAAAGGTGACATTCTAAGATTCCAGGAGAACCTGAATTTTTTTCAGACATTATTCAGCCTATTAAAGTGGTTGTGAAATATTCTACTGATTCATATAAAATTAGCATATATATACATCAATGTGCAAATTTTCATTAATATTATAAATTTATATGAAAAGAGAAAATAATCATGCTTCCAGCTGAGTGACAGCCAATGAAGTGACTGAAGCTGAGGAAAGCCATGATCTGACATAAGTTTTAAAGAATCACTCTGGCTGAACTATTGAGAACAGATTATAGGAGAGCAAGGGTAGAAACAGGGAGGCCAATGAAATGGTGAGAAATGCTTGAATTCTGAATATATATAAAGGAAGAAAAAATAGTATCTGCCAGTATAAAATGGCACCCCACTCCAGTACTCTTGCCTGGAAAATCCCATGGACAGAGAAGCCTGGTGGGCTGCCGTCTATGGGGTCACACAGAGTCAGACATGACTGAAGCGACTTAGCAGCAGCAGTATAAAATGAAAGAGAAGGCGAAAAGTTAAGAATCACTAAGATTTTTGGCTTAAGCAACCACAGTGCCAGAGCTGCTAAAACTGAGGCAGAGAAGACTGCAAGTTGAGAAGTCTTTGGTGGAAGATTTGAGGTTCAGTTTCAAAACAGTAAGTCTGAGGTGTCTAAGAATCCAAAAGAACATATCCAGTAAGCCTCAATTGTACATTTACAAAATTTAAGATAAAAGTGTGAGATGGATATATAAAATTTGCAAGTTGTAAAATTATGAGATGGCATATAAAGCAATAAAATCAGATCAGATGAGATCACTAAAGTAGTGAGCATAGATAAAAATGGCCTTCCTAGGTAGCAATAATGGTAAAGAACTTGGCTGCCAATGCAGGAGACGTAAGATATTTGGGTTCGATCCCTGGGTCAGGAAGATCCCCTGGAGTAGGAAATGGCAGCCCACTCCAATATTCTTGCTTGGAGAATCCCACGGACAGAGGAGCTTGGTGGGTTACAGTCAATAGGGTCACAAAAAGTTGGACACGACTGAAGTGACTCAGCATGCACATATGCATAGGTAAAGAACAGGTAAATCCAATCCCACTTCCTGAGCTTCCTCAATATTAAAAAGGTGACATGAAGAAAGGAAACCTGAAGAGCTGACTGAGAAGGAGTAGTCAATGAGGTAGAAATTCAGGACAGTGTGTTACCCTCTAAGACAATTCACTAATGTATTGCAGGATGATAGGAATGATTTAGGTATTTCAGATGTTATTCATAGTCAAGTAATGTAAAAGTTGGGAATTGGCTATTGGATTTACTAAAATGGAGGATGTAAGTGGTCTTCATAAAAAGTCTTTTTGGTGAAGTCATAGTGGAAGGAAACTGATTGGAGTAATTTAATTGAAAACTGAGTTCAGAAAACTCTATCAGGATGATTTTCTCTTAACTTCTTCATAGAGATTTCTGAAGACTGAATGATATAGCACATGGTAGAGCGGAGGCATGGCATACATTAGACAATTAGTAGTAGCTCTAATGATGATAAAGATGTCGTTAACAATACACACAAAACTTGTAATTCTATAGGAGCATCAGTCTCCTCAATAACAATTTCTCACATCCAGGAATCTATCTCTTGAGATCCAGTCTTTCTCCTGTGTAATAAACAATAAGCAGAATGAGACATACCCAACATAGGTACATTAATAATGAAATAAATTATAACATCAATTACTGTAAAGAAAATGAGAAAATTACAATAGAGACATACTACACAGTGGCAAATAATGAAGACAGTTATGAAGATTTTTTATACTCCTTTATCCTCATTTTAAAAGTTAGAGGGAAAAAATTATGATGTATTAGATAGAATAATGTACAGCCAGTAAAACTGTCTTAAGGAATATTTGATGCAAGAAAATATCCAAAGTAGAAATTAAAAGAAAAGCATAATATAAAAATGAAATAAAGTAGGATCCCTATTAGAGATATAAAGAAATAAACCAAAACTTTAATTATAATAACTTATATATGGTTGCCTTCTAGGTTATTTTATATTCTTTCTTATATTTTTCTACACTGAAAGAATATTTTTTAAATAAAGACTGTGTGTTACCATAACTTGAAAGAAGAATTAATCTTAAAAAGAAGGAAGCATGTTTTATATTTAAGAGATTTTTAATAATAACTGTATTTTTTAAGTGTTTTTACTTAAAGGAATAAGATTTTGAGAACCATTAACTTCAGGTATATCAGTGTCGGGGGGGCATGGGTTTGTATTAATTTCTTTTTGTAGAGTTTTGTTGTGATACCTATTTTTCTACTACATCTATTTAATCCTCAAAAGATGGAGAAAGTGAGATTCTGTTTAGATCAGATATCTAGTTAAGGTCAGAGTCATGATAAAGTCCAGATCTTTCAAATGTAGCACCAGTGTTCTTGACACTATACTATTTCATATCCAATATTCCTACTCATTATACCAACTCATAGAATCAGTGTGATAGAACTATAAGAAAACTAATTTGAAAGTATTTCCAATAAGCATGAAAGAAAAAAGATAAAGAATAATATTTCTAGTAATGCCAAATATAGTTTTAAGATGAATATTCTGGCACATTCCACAGCCTGATTCTATTTAGAAATATGGCAAGATTCAATGATAACAGTACTTTACATTCATTTATCATGAAAAAAATCATGAAATTTAGATACAGAAGAAGAGTAGGTCTACTCCAAGCCTCTCATTTTATAGAACAAGACAGAGTGATACAAGGAAACACACTAAAAGTAGCAAAGCCAAGATTAGAACTATAATGTACTCATTTTCCAGACTAGAGCAGTTTGCAACTTGTCAAGTTATTTGTCAGTTAATATAAAGTTAAATAATTAAAATAACTCGAATAAAATTGAAAATCATAACATTTTTAATCATATGGAAAGGAACCAAAAGAATCAAATAAACAGACCATATAAAGACCCTGGTAGATATAAAGATTTTATATATATTAATTTTAACACTGGGCTTCCCTGGTGTATCAGTGGTAAAGAATTTGCCTGAGACAAATGCAAGAGACATCAGAGAATGCAAGAGACATCAGAGAATGCAAGAGACATCAGAGATGTGGGTTCAATCCCTGGTTCAGGAAGTTCCCCTGGAGAAGGAAATGGTAACCTCTTCCAATATTCTTGCCTGGAAAATTCCCATGGACAGAGGAACCTGGCATGCTACAGTCCATGGATGTACAAACAGCTGGACAGACACAACTGAGCAACAGCAACAATTTTAATATTATAAATCAGCAATGAGAAGAAAGACGTGTCACAAGCAATTACTGAAAATATACGTCCTCATTATTACAAAAAATAAACTACATATAGATCAAATAATTCAATGTGAAAAAAATTAACAACAGAAAACCTCAAAGAATTTGTGAAGACAAGTACCTCTCAGTTCAGTCCTGAAGGTTTTTCCTATAAATTACAGCCAAAAGTTTCATATTTATCTTCCTGTCCCTACAGAGTTTACTGGTACAAATAAATGTGATACACTTAGAATTTTACCAACACCCAAATTCTGTAATTGCTTAATATATTATACAATGTTTAATACATCACATCCTTTAAGCCATCATCCATTTATCTTTACAGTCAAAACTCTGAACATGAAGCCAGTATATATTTATGCTCGGTATTTAATAGTAAAATTTTAATGTAAGAATAATAAAACTTAAAAATACTTTAAATGTGTGATTAGAAAGTACTCTAATTATCAAATGTGTTTTAAATGAAATAATAAATAATATGGTAAGATAAGTATCCTCATATATCAGTGATGAAATATAAGGACTAATGAGCTTTCCAGAAAGTCATTAGAACTGCCTATCAAGAACCTTTTAAAAATATGTACACCTTTAAAATCTAAATTCAATAACCAAGAATCTAGCCTAAACATATAATCAGCAACATGTTTAAAAGTAACTTCCTAAAAATATTCATAACATTATTTAGTGGTTAAAAAAATAAATTAGCAGCAATATACGTGAAAACTAATGAAAAGTAGTTAATTAGGGAAATTATGATAAAAACACATGATAAAATATTACTCAGCCTTTAAAACTATGTTTTGAAAGAATATCTCATGCAGGAAAAAGTGCTTATGTTGTACTGATCATAACAGTTTAAATAGTAAATTTTATTTAAGTATTTAAGGAAATTTCTGGGTGGCATCTCAAGTTATTTTTCTTCTTTATTTTTATTTGTATTTTATATTTTACTACAATAGATATTTATTATTATCAGAAAAAAAGTTTTTCATGTTAATGTTGTAAATTAGATTTTCATTTGCCTTTTAAGTTAAAATATCTAAAGAAGATTTGCTTAGTAAGGTTTGGATACTTTTCAAGCTACATAACAAATTTTACACCAATTCAATATAATATGCAATGAATTTTAGAAAGCAAACTCAAATATTTATAACTAAATCATACATGTAAGCAATAGAAAAACTTATAGATTCATACTAAGAAATATTATATGAAAGCAATGTTATTTCTAAAATCCTCTCATTTTTTTACCTTCAAGGAACATATGTTTCTGGAATGGCTGGATTTTTATTTTGGAAAATGTAACCTTGACTCTCCTCACCTCATACACAGAAATTAACTCAAATCTTATAAACTGCAACCATAAATCTAGAGAAAATATAGAGTGGCCTTGGCATAGGCAGAGATTTCTTAAGTAGGATACCAAAAGAACAATAAAAGAAGAAAAGATACACTGGACTTCATCAAAATAAAATATCTCTGCTCTTTGAAGGATACCATTTAAAATTGTAAAGCAACTATATTTCAATAAAATTAAAAATAAATAACTAGATAATACTATATTACCTAAACAAATATAAAGCCATATCAATCTTGGAAGGGGGAATTAATACCTAATTTCTTTCCAGGACACATGTGTGTGCTCAGTTGCAGCCAATTATTGGCAGCCCCTGGACGGTAGTCCACCAGGCTCCTCTGTCCATGGGATTTTCCAGGCAAGAATATTAGAGAGGGTTGCCATTTCCTCCTATAGGGGATCTTCCTGACCCAGGGATTAAACCCATGTGTCCTGCATCTCCTACACTATAAGGCAGATTGTTTACCACTGAGCCACCTGGGAAGCCCATGCATATGTATGTGTAAATATCTTTGATAAGCAATTTGCCACATCTATTAAACAATATGTCACATTAAAAAACTGAAAATAGGAAGAATAAAAATAAAAGTAGCAACTGGAACTATAATACATTGCCGGTGCAAGCAAAAATTGGTACAGTTACTTATGAAGATGGTTTAGTAGTCTCTTGTTAAAAGTATACCTACCATCCAATCCAGCAATTTTAATTCTGTGGTATTTCCCAGAATAGAATTAAAAACTTATGTTTATACAAATAAATAAATAAATAAAAGGCAAGCCATAAATAACCCAATTACAAAATAGCCAAAAGAATATGACTAATACTTTATAAAAGAAGGATGGCAAAAAAAAAAAAAACTATGAAAAATACTCAGTATCATTAGTTACCATGACATGCAAATTAAAACCATCATCAGAAATCATTACAAACTTAAGAAAATTTCTAAAATTACACTGACTAGGAAGTGTGGGCCAGGATGTGAGTAAGTAAATCTCTCCTATGTTGCTGAGGGGAATAACAAATAGTCTAGCAACTTGGGAAAAGACTGGCAGGATCTTACACATAAAATTAAAACACACTTAGCATATGACTGAGCACTACCACCCCTTGATGTTTTCCCAAAAGTTGTAAAAACATATGTCCACATATGTAAACAAAGAATTATGTACAAATGTAGCAACATTATTCACAACACCCTGGAAAGAATGCAAATATCCATCAACAGGTGAAAAGATAAATTGTAGTAAATACATACAACAGAACAGTGCTCAGCAATAAAACCTTTTATACAGTCAACAGCATGGATTAATCTAAATACCCATACGCTGAGCAAAAGTAACCAGACACACAAGAACTCATAGTCATCCATCAGATTTTCTAGAATAGGCAAAACTAACCAACAGTTATAAAAAAATCTATCAGTAGTTGTCTAGGGCTAGATTAGAGGGATTGGACTGCCTGGGGAAATACGGGGATGTTTTAGAGGGGATCATCCTTGTGAGGTTGAACCCTGAGATTCAATTGTCAAACTCATCAAATTGCACAGTTAAAAGCGAGCATTAATGTTACAACTCAACAAAATTTATTGAGAAATGACATTCATTATCTAACTAATATCCTCAGTCATTCCCAAGGATATATTTATATAGAGCTTACTGACTAACCATGGGTCCTCTTCTACAACTCCATCACTTTATTCTTGGTAATTTACTTTTTTTATTGGATTCTTTCACTTTTAAAACTGTTCAGTATGACTCTTTTAAATTAATTTTCCATTATTTCCATTTTCCCTATCTTCTTTCATAGGCGAATAAAATCTACCACACACCTGCATCTTTTTCAACATTCTTCAGTCTAACTTCATAAACGTTCCTCTGGGTCCTCCATGTACTGGTTCATATACTAAGGATCTGTCTGCTCCATAAGAGCTCTCTTCAATGACATAAAAGCTTTCTCCACTACTACGTATCAACAGGCAGTGTCCTAACATGCCCTGCATTGCAGAGACAGTGTGTAACAGTGCAACGCAAGAAAGATTCAGAAGGAAAAAAATCCTTTGGTTACGTATTTGCGAATTTGGATTGCAAATCAAATTTTCACTTCAATCGCTGAGTCATATCTGACTCTGCCACCCCATGGACTGCAGCAGGACAGGCTTCCCTGTCATCACCAACTCCCAGACTTATTAAAACTCATGACCACTGAGTTGGTGATGCCATCCAACAATCTCATCCTCTGTTGGGCCTTTCTCTTCCCACCTTGAGTCTTTCCCAGCATCAGGGTCTTTTCAAATGAGTCAGCTCTTCACATCAGGTGGCCAAAGTATTGGAGTTTCAGACTTAGCATCAGTCCTTAAAATGAACACCCAGGACTGGTCTCCTTTAGGGTGGAATGGTTGGATCTCTTTGCAGTCCAAGGGACTCACAAGAATCTTCTCCAACAGTTCAAAAGCATCAATTCTTTGGTGCTCAGCTTTCTTTAAAGTCCAACTCTCACATCCATACATGACTACTGGAAAAACCATAGCTTTGAGATGGTCCTTTGTTGGCAAAGTAATGTCTCTGCTTTTTAATATGCTGTCTAGGTTGGTCATAATTTTACTTCCAAGGAGCAAGCATCTTTTAATTTTATGGTTGCAATCACCATCTGCAGTGATTTTTGGCCCAAAAAAATAAACTCTGCCAGTATTTCTATTGTTTCCCCATCCATTTGCCATGAAGAGATGGGACCAGATGCCATGATCTTAGTTTTCTGAATGGGGAGTTTTAAACCAACTTTTCACTCTCCTCTTTCACTTTCATCAAGAGACTCTTTAGCTTTGCTTTCTGCCATAAGTGTGGTATTATCTTCATACCTGAGGTGGTTGAAATTTCTCCTGGCAATCTTGATTCTAGCTTGTGCTTCCTCCAACCCAGCACTTCTCATGATGTACAGTGCATATAAGTTAAATAAGCAGGGTGACAATATACAGCTTTGACATACTCATTTACTGATTTGGAAGCAATCTGTTGTTCCATGTCCAGTTCTAACCATTGCTTCTTGACCTGCATACAGATTTCTCAGGAGGTAGGTCAGGTGGTCAGGTATTCCCATCACTTGAAGAATTTTCCACACTTTGTGGTGATCCATACAGTCAAACAACATTTCATGCAAAGATGGGCTCAATAAAGGACAGAAATGGTATGGACCTAACAGAAGCAGAAGTTATTAAGAAAAGGTGGCAAGAATACACAGAAGAACATTACAAAAAAAATCTTCATGACCCAGATAATCATGATGGTATGATCACTCACCTAGAGCCAGACATCGTGGAATGTGAAGTCAAGTGGGCCTTAGGAAGCATCACTACGAACAAAGCTAGTGGAGGTGATGGAATTCCAACTGAGCAATTTCAAATCCTAAAAGATGATACTGTGAAAGTGCTGCACTCAGTAAGTCAGCAAGTTTGGAAAACTTCGCAGTGGCCACAGGACTGGAAAGGGTCAGTTTTCATTCCAATCCCAAAGAAAGGCAATGACAAAGAATGCTCAAACTACCGCACAATTGCACTCATCTCACACAGTAGTAAAATAATGCTCAAAATTGCTCAAGCCAGGAACTTCCAGATATTCAAGCTGGTTTTAGAAAAGGCAGAAGAACCAGAGATCAAATTGCCAGCATTCACTGGGTCATCAAAAAAGCAAAAGAGTTCCAGAAAAACATTTATTTCTGCTTTATTGACTATGCCAAAGTCTTTGACTGTGTGGATACAATAAACTGTGGAAAATTCTGAAAGAGATGAGAATACCAGACCACCTGACCTGCCTCTTGAGAAACCTGTATGCAAGTCAGGTAGCAACTGTTAGAACTGGACATGGAACAGACTGGTTCCAAATAGGAAAAGGAGTACAGTCAAGACTGTATATTGTCACCCTGCTTATTTAAATTATATGTACAGTACATCATGAGAATCGCTGGGCTGGAGGAAGCACAAGCTGGAATCAAGATTGCTGGGAGAAATATCAATAACCTCAGATATGCAGATGACATCACCCTTATGGCAGAAAGTGAAGAAGAACTAAAGAGCCTCTTGGTGAAAGTGAAAGAGGAGAAAGAAAATGTTGGCTTAAAGCTCAACATTCAAAAAATTAATATCATGGCATCTTGTCCCATCACTTCATGGCAAATAGATGGGTAAATAGTGGAAACAGTGGCTGACTTTATTTTTCTGGGCTCCAAAATCACTGCAGATGGTGATTGCAGCCATGAAATTAAAAGATGCTTACCTCTTGGAAGGAAAGTTATGACCAACCTAGATAGCATATCGACAAGCAGAAACATTACTTTGTCAACAAAGGTTCATTCAGTCAAGGCTATAGTTTTCCAGTAGTCATGTATGGATGTGAGAGTTGGACTATAAAGAAAGCTGAGTGCAGAATTGATGCTTTTGAACTATGGTGTTGGAGAAGACTCTTGAGAGTCCCTTGGATAAAGGAAATCAGTCCTGTGTGTTCATTGGAAGGACTGATGCTGAAGCTGAAACTCCAGTATTTTGGCCACCTGATGTGAAGAGCTGACTCATTTGAAAAGACCCTGATATTGGCAAAGATTGAAGGCAGGAGGAGAAAAGGATGATGGTGAATGAGATGGTTGGATGGCATCACCGACTCAAGGGACATGGGTTTGGGTAAAGTCCGGGAGTTGGAGATGGACAGGGAGGCCTGGCGTGCTGTGGTTCATGGGGTCACAAAGAGTCAGACACGACTGAGTGACTGAACTAAACTGAACACAGTCAAAGGCTTTGGCATGGTCAATAAAGCAGAAGTAGATGTTTTTCTGGAACTCTCTTGCTTTTTTGATGAGCTAACAGATGTTGTGAATCTGATCTCTGGTTCCTCTGCCTTTTGTAAATCCAGCTTAAACATCTAGAAGAACACAGTTCACGTACTGTTGAAGCCTGAGTTGGAGAATTTTGAGCATTACTTTGCTAGTGTGTGAGATCAAATTTTATGAGACAATGAAAGATAAAAGAAAAAGTTTGGACTCTGTGTGGAAAGAGTAACAATAAAAATATGTTTGCCATAATAATACAGTTGTTTCAAGTTTCTTAATCAACCACCTATACTGGATAGTCTATTATCATGAAAACAGAAGTCTACCACACAGATCAGGCATTAATTTTTTATTCATTCAACAGTTATTAATTGAGCATATATGATGTGCAGCTTTCTCTGCCTCAACACAGCCCTTTAGTGCCCATGATTTCCAATGGATAGAGATAAAAATATGTCCATTTCCATTTTAGTGATGGACTATTTGGTAATAAGCTTTGTCCTTCATTCTCTACTCAATCAACTCTAATCTTTATGGAACTGAAAATTATAGCTTGCCCTAAAAAGACAGGTATTGTCTTACTGATGTTTTTCTCTTTATTTTGTATAATTTATCTCCTCCGGATAGCACAGTATTATTTGCTGACATTTCATTCTAAAATAAGAGACTCTTTACTTTCCTATCTCCAGCTCTGACACAAATCAAGTCTTCAAATTGTGTATTGAGTGAACTGGCTCATTTTATTTCATACTAATAAGCAAAGATATGAGTATTTACTTCTTCAAACTGTTTCTAAACTTAACTTTACAAAACAGAAAACTTTCTTGTTTTTACCAATTTTCAGAATAAAGAATTTAAATGACTTAATATTCAAGTTTTTTTAATTGCCATCTAATTTAAATGGTTTTAATTCATGAAAAAAAACTTTAGTGTATGAAAACATCTTAGTGTTATCTTGCACATTACTAAACAATACTGCATGCATTCTTCTAAACTCCATCTGATGCTAACTTTCCTTCTCCAGAAACCTTCAACAGTTTCCCATTTCCTAGAGAAGAGAATTAAAATTCATTTCCCCAGCACTTAAAGTCCTTTAAAATCTCTCTTTATCTTAACTTTCAACCTAAAATCTGTAAATCCTCTTTATGTCTGATTCTTCCCCAATCAACCAATTCACTGATTTCTTATATCCTTATTTTGAGAAAGCCAATCTCTCTTATAGCAGTTACCATTTTCTATTTTGTAATGTAGTTATTTATGTACATGCCATGTCTCCAGTAGACTGGTGATTCTTCAAGACAGATGTTCTATTTGATTAAGCTTTGTATATTTCATAGTACCTACACCAGTACATCTCAATTGTTATTGTTAAAATTTTGAGAAAAAATAATGCTTCACTATTATTCACAACTTTTAATCATTCTTTGTAAGACTTAAGAGGCTTGGCTCCAAAGGAAACTGCTAAGGAAAATTGCAACCTAAATTAATCAGTATACTGTAACAACTCAAGAAATGCAAAATTGCTAAAGTCTGAAAGCCTACCTTTCAGACAGATAAGTTTGCCAGAGTACTATTCTCCTAAGTTATAATTAAATAAGACATGTTATTACCCAAGGTCACTAGCCACCTCCTTCTTTGTCCTCCAGAAATATTCCAATATTTGTAATTACTTTACAAATAGTATGTAAATGTTATGATTATCTTGCCTTAAAGAGGTCTAGGCACTTGAGTCAGGGACACAGCATAACACTGTGGTTTAAAGTCTGAGATCAAAAGTCTGACAAACCAGGCTGAGAGCCCTTTCTTCCCACTTGTCAGTTTTTATGACCTTGAGGAAATTAATTACCCTTTCATATCTCAGGCTTTTATATATACATGAGAGTAAGCTGAAACTGCAATACTTTGGCCACCTCATGCGACGAGTTGACTCACTGGAAAAGACTCTGATGCTGGGAAAGTTTGGGGGCGGGAGGAGAAGGGGACGACTGAGAATGAGATGGCTGGATGGCATCACCGACTCTGTGGACATGAGTTTGAGTGAACTCCGGGAGTTGGTGATGGATAGGGAGGCCTGGCGTGCTGTGATTCATGGGGTCGCGGAGAGTCAGACATGACTGAGCGACTGAATTGAACTGAACTGAACTGAACAATCACATCTACACTCAATGCACCTGTGAGAACTAACTGAGGTAGTTATACAAAGTAGCTGCCACAGTAAACCTCACAATTGTTCATTATCACAATGTATTTTTCTTCCTGACACTGATATGACTATCTGGATTGGAGAAGGGATCAGAGTGAATTGTGAACAAAACCATGTAAGGCAAAAGCAAATATCAAAGGTCAAAATTTTATAAAGTCTATTAATTTTTGAATACTATTTATAAACACAATTGAAAATTATCTGGGACATATATATGTCCTATTCCAAGTTGACTAAGCATGTATGTCCTACCTTTTGTATGACTATAAATATTATCACCTGAAAGTCCCAGTAGTCATCAAAATTTATTCAGGACAATTCCAATATATTTTAATCACTTACGCTCTTCTACCCTCCCCCATTAAAGGTGAAGCCATATTTTTAAAAAACAAGAAAAAAGTGATGTTAATTTTAACACTTTAATTCACTACTTTTCAGTTTCCTCTCACACCTACACATAGAATTCTCCCTTAAAGCACTAAAGATTAATCAAACAAGGTCTACAAGCATTTTCTATTTAATAAATGAGTACAAGGCAAGATGTTAGTGTTATGAAGAGATCACTTAGAAAGAAACAAAAGAGGGAATTCCCTGGTGGTCCTAGAATTTGGTGCTTTCATTGCCAGGGCCGGGGTTCCATTCCTGGTCCAACAACTAAGATCCTGCAAGGCTACCTGTATCCCCAGATTTATGAGAAGAGACCAGGGAGTCTCCCAGGCAGGGCTAAAGGGAAACATGGAGGGATGGAATTAAGATTGCAGTCAACAATTCCATTAATTTTCTTGATTCCCCCCAATTCAGAGCAGCAGCAAGGAGGTCTTGGGGGACACAAGGGCATGAAAGTAACTTTGTAAAACCTTAAAATGCCAGATATGACAATACTGTTTCATAAATGATCTGAAACAAGATGGGTACCTAGGATATATTTTCCTGACTGTGATTTATATATACTACTATCCAGGGAGATTTGGTCAAGTCTAGGATGCCTCTGCGGAGAAGGCAATGGCAAGCCACTCCAGTACTCTTGCCTAGAAAATCCCATGGATGGAGGAGCCTGGTAGGCTACAGTCCGTGGGGTCACTAAGGGTTAGACACGACTGAGCGACTTCACTTTCACTTTTCACTTTCACACACTGGAGAAGGAAATGACAACCCACTCCAGTGTTCTTGCCTGGAGAATCCCAGGGACGGGGGAGCCTGGTGGGCTTCCATCTATGGGGTCACACAGAGTCGGACACGATGGAAGTGACTTAGCAGCAGCAGCAGGATGCCTCTGAGACTGAAGACAAAACCCTCAACTCAAATTTTCAGACTCTGTGCTCCATATTGGTATCTCAATGAAAGCATGGCACCTGAATTCCAAAGAAAACTGGCATTAAGTGATAACAAAGTCCAAAGTTATACTACAATAACCAAATTCTCTTCTATTGGTTGTTAAAATTCTGGCACTTCCTCTTGACCACACTGTGAAACAATAGAAGATACAGGTATTGGTCTGTCACCAATTCCTGGCTCAGAGTTACTCTAACCCTTATAATTTCCTAAGTTATACACTAGAAGCATCTGATGTTTGGTCTTTGATCCTGGTTCCTGATATGGAGCCCCTAGATCCCTTGGAATTTCCTGGGTAATAGGAGCATCTTTTGTTCAAATGAGATGATTTGGGTTGGGCTCCTGGATAGCCCTGAGGTGGGGCTTCTCATCAGAAAGACCAAGGCATGATTAGACACTTGAAACATTTAGTTCCACTTTCCATCCTGCAGGAAGGAGAGAGGGGCTGGAGACTGAACATATCTATGTGATGGAACCCCCATAAAAATCTGGGAAGTATGTGCTTCAGAGAGTTTCTATGTTGTTCAACACATCTACATGACAGGAAGATCACATATCCCAATTCCAAGGGCACAGAAGCTCATGCACTTGGTGCCTTTCTGGACCTCAACCTACAAAAGTCTTCATCTGGCTTTTCACACAGATGTTTTATTATAACTTTCATAATAAGCAGGTGAATGTAAATAAGTGTTTCCCTAAGTTCTGGGAGGCATTCTAGCAAATTATCAAACTCAAGAAGGGGTCATGGATGTGCCAATTTACAGCTGGCTGGTCAGAAGTACTGAGGACAAGATGGGATCTTAAATTGGTCTCTGGAGTGGGGGCAGCCTTGTGGGGCTGAATCCTTAACTTGTGGGCTCTGATGCTCAGTCCAGGGAGACAGTGTCAGACTTGTAGAACACCAAGTTGGTGTTGCAGAGAATTGTTTGGGGAAAAGTCAACACATCTGGTGTTAGAAATACTGTGCACACGAGTGAAAGAAAAACACGGAGGTGATTTCCTCATATGCTCACTCTGCCTCAGTGTACTTATATGTAAAAGAAGAAAAATGTCGCCACATTTTTTGTATGATAATTAAGCTAACATGTATACATAATTTAGAATAATCATAGTTTATACTTATTTTTATTATTGTTGGCTAGTGTACTTATCTTTGTTTATATATCCGCAACAACTCTTTCTTAAATATTCTTACACCTCCCTTTTTTTGAAGGTAAGTTTTATTTAATTTCCTAAGTATGTATAATATGTTCAATATTCAGGATCAGGTAAACAATGGGAGGTTCCTTCCTTTCTTGAATATCATAATTTTATATCTCTTTGTCCTCTGTGATGAGAAGGCTCTGCTGGGGTTGTTAAGTAGCTCTCTCCCCATGTCACTTCCACATCACCACTTCTTCTAGCAAACAATACATTTTCCATGGACTGACCAAAATAGTTCATTTTCCATAGTTTTATTGAGAAAAAATAGCTAGAAACATAATCTTTCATTTGGAAATGAGCATGAAAACCAGGGCTTCCCCAGTGGCTCAGACGGTAAAGAATCTGCCTGCAAAGCAGGAGACCTGGGTTCAGTCTCTGGGTCGGGAAGATCCTCTGGAGAAGGAAATGGCAACCCACTCCATATTCTTGCCTGGAGAATCCCATAGACAGAGGAGCCTGGCAAGCTACAGTCCAAGGGGTCGCAAAGAGTCAGATACAACTGAAGAACACCTTCTCATGACTGAAAACCATGATTCATATTCATTCCATTTTACACATGGTGACTGAGGCCCAGAGAGACAAATTAACTTGAAAGGACTGATGCTAAAGCTGAAACTCCAATACTTTGGCCACCTCATGCGACGAGCTGACTCACTGGAAAAGGCTCTGATGCTGGGAGGGATTGGGGGCGGGAGGAGAAGGGAACAACAGAGAATGAGATGACTGGATGGCATCACCAGCTCGATGAACATGAGTTTGAGTGAACTCCGGGTGTTGGTGATGGACAGGGAGGCCTGGCGTGCTGTGATACATGGGGTCGCAAAGAGTCGGACACGACTGAGCGACTGAACTGAACTGAAGGACATGGGCTCTTAGTGAAGGAGCTAGAGGACAGAGATCATGCAGACTGGCCACGTAACCTCAAATTTCCCCAAAGCATTTGTAGGAGCACTGCAGCAACATTGGTCTTTTAAATATCTACTCTCTCAAATAGCTATTCTAACTCTCCAACTCTGGAGCAGCATCACTTAGTATTCCACACCAGTTAGGAGTAAGAAATATCCTTCAGTGCATTTTAGCTCTTGGTGGCCCCAGAGTGGCATAAAAGAGTTATACTCCCCTAACAAGAACTTATGTTACCCAAAGGTACTCCTTTAGAAAATAGGAAAAGGATTCATGGCCCTGTATCTAACAGAACAAGTCTTTGTGCTCCCAGGAAGTCCCTCAAAATAATCATTTTTATAGCATCACTCAATAATTGATGTATAAAATGATAGTGCTGACTAAGAAGCAAAGATCAATTCTATTCCATATACTCCATTTACTAAGGAAGAAAAAGAATGTAATCCATCTTAGGAAAAAAAATGATGGTTTTTAAGTCTGGTATTTAGAGTTTATTAATGTAGTCAACAAGACCTTTTAGAACTAACACCCAAAAAAGATGTCCTTTTCATTCTAGGGGACTGGAATGCAAAAGTAGGAAGTCAAGAAACACCTGGAGTAACTGGCAAATTTGGCCTTGGAGCACGGAATGAAGCAGGGCAAAGGCTAATAGAGTTTTGTCAAGAGAATGCACTGGTCATAGCAAACACCCTCTTCCAACAACACAAGAGAAGACTCTACACATGGACATCACCAGATGGTCAACACCGAAATCAGATTGATTATATTCTTTGCAACCAAAGATGGAGAAGCTGTATACAGTTAGTGAAAACAAGACCAGGAGCTGACTGTGGCTCAGATCATGAACTCCTTATTGCGAAGTTCAGACTTAAATTGAAGAAAGTAGGGAAAACCACTAGACCATTCAGATATGACCTCAATCAAATCCCTTATGATTATACAGTGGAAGTGAGAAATAGATTTAAGGGACTAGATCTGATAGATAGAGTGCCTGATGAACTCTGGACGGAGGTTCGTGACATTGTACAGGAGACAGGGACCAAGACCATCCCCATGGAAAAGAAATGCAAAAGAGCGAAATGGCTGTCTGAGGAGGCCTTACAAATAGCTGTAAAAAGAAGGGAGGCGAAAAGCAAAGGAGAAAAGGAAAGATATAAGCATCTGAATGCAGAGTTCCAAAGAATAGCAAGGAGAGATAAGAAAGCCTTCCTCAGTGATCAATGCAAAGAAATAGAGGAAAACAACAGAATAGGAAAAACAAGAGACCTCTTCAAGAAAATTAGAGATTCCAAGGGAACATTTCATGCAAAGATGGGCTCGATAAAGGACAGAAATGGTATGGACCTAACAGAAGCAGAAGATATTAAGAAGAGGTGGCAGGAATACACAGAAGAACTGTACAAAAAAGATCTTAACGACCAAGATAGTCACGATAATGTGATCACTGACCTAGAGCCAGACATCTTGGAATGTGAAGTCAAGTGGGCCTTAGAAAGCATCACTACTAACAAAGCTAGTGGAGGCGATGGAATTCCAGTTGAGCTATTTCAAGTCTTGAAAGATGATGCTGTGAAAGAGCTGCACTCAATATGCCAGCAGATTTGGAAAACTCAGCAGTGGCCACAGGACTGGAAGAGGTCAGTCTTCATTCCAATCCCAAAGAAAGGCAATGCCAAAGAATGCTCAAACTACCGTACAATTGCACTCATCTCACACGCTAGTAAAGTCATGCTCAAAATTCTCCAAGCCAGGCTTCAGCAGTATGTAAACCGTGAACTCCCAGATGTTCAAGCAGGTTTTAGAAAAGGCAGAGGCACCAGAGATCAAATTGCCAACATCCGCTGGATCATGGAGAAAGCAAGAGAGTTCCAGAAAAACATCTATTTCTGCTTCATTGACTATGCCAAAGCCTTTGACTGTGTGGATCACAATAAACTGTGGAACATTCTGAAAGAGATGGGAATCCCAGACCACCTGACCTGCCTCTTGAGAAAACTGTATGCAGGTCAGGAAGCAACAGTCAGAACTGGACATGGAACAACAGACTGGTTCCAAATAGGAAAAGGTGTACGTCAAGGTTGTATATTGTCACCTTGCTTATTTAACTTATATGCAGAGTACATCATGAGGAACGCTGGGCTGGAAGAAGCACAAGCTGGAATCAAGATTGCTGGGAGAAATATCAATAACCTCAGATATGCAGATGACACCACCCTTATGGCAGAAAGTGAAGAGGAACTCAAAAGCCTCTTGATGAAAGTGAAAGAGGAGAGTGAAAAGGTTGGCTTGAAGCTCAACATTCAGAAAACAAAGATCATGGCATCTGGTCTCATCACTTCATGGGAAATAGGTGGAAAAACAGTGGAAACAGTGTCAGACTTTGTTTTTTTGGGCTCCAAAATCACTGCAGATGCTGATTGCAGCCATGAAATTAAAAGACGCTTGCTCCTTGGAAGGAAAGTTATGACCAACCTTGATAGTATATTAAAAAGCAGAGACATTACTTTGCCAACAAAGGTCCGTCTAGTCAAGGCAATGGTTTTTCCCGTGGTCATGTATGGATGTGAGAGTTGGACTGTGAAGAAAGCTGATCGCCGAAGAATCGATGCTTTTGAACTGTGGTGTTGGAGAAGACTCTTGAGAGTCCCTTATACTGCAAGGAGATCCAACCAGTCCATTCTAAAGGAGATCAATCCTGGATGTTCATTGGAGGGCCTGATGCTAAAGCTGAAACTCCAATACTTTGGCCACCTCATGAGACGAGTTGACTCACTGGAAAAGACTCTGATGCTGGGAAAGGTTGGGGGCGGGAGGAGAAGGGGACGACGGAGAATGAGATGGCTGGATGGCATCACCGACTCTGTGGACATGAGTTTGAGTGTACTCCGGGAGTTAGTGATGGACAGGGAGGCCTGGCGTGCTGTGATTCATGGGGTCGCGGAGAGTCGGACACGACTGAGCGACTGAACTGAACTGAACTGAACTGAATGTAGTCAACTTCCTACCGAACAATTCCATTCAGTTGCCTGACACATGTCTCAACCTCAACATATACAAAATAGACTCAGTATCTACCTCAATTCCTCCTATATCTCACCTATCGAGAAACTGGATCAAATAATGTCCTGCAAGAAACTTGAAACCTGTCCTTGACATTTCCATCTCCTCCATCCACTGGAGCCTGTCCAGCACCCCGGTCTCTTAATCCTGTATCTCAAGTACCTCTTTATTTTACCCACTTCTGTCACATCTCACTGGCAGTACTATGCTCTAAGCAGGCCTTACTTCCCACACAGAACTCATGAAAGGCCACCACCACTACCTACTGCACCTCCCTGTACAGTTGTCTATTCCCCAATCTAGTCTCCACATATGAACTTTCCACAACATAGAGCTAATCATGTCTGCTGTATTCTAAACTCATTGAGTGGCTTCCCCATTTTTACAAATCCATTCAATGGTTCTTATTCACTCGCTTAGTTGTCTGTATTACAGACACATCAAACCCACATCCAAAACACACCTAGGACCCTAGTAATGCCCCATATTCAGTCAAAATACTCACTCCCACTCCATGCACCTGTTGCCCTGACACATGACAATCAACATCCTAAATCTTGTGTTCACAGTTAGCTTTACTTGCTTTATATGAAGTCTTCATGCATCTCTATACAGATCTAAATTATGCATTTGAAAAACTAAGTTGATTTTAACTTATCAAACTGTACCATGCTGTATATCATCTCTGAAAGATATAACTTTTATATTTAACTTACTATTGTATTATCACGATTAATTCATATTGGTGTAAATTGCTGTAGTTCATTCATTTTGACTAAAATGTATTATTCTCTTACATTTCATACCTCTATTCATTCATAAGCTTTTGCATTAATTGGCCTATGGATTATTTTCAACTTTTATTTTTATGAACAGTAGCACTATAAAATATTTGTTTATGTGGAAAGATTTTATAAGTATATGACTATGGATTCTGGTTCATTCATGAATTTTTAGATATCGGCAGCAATGTCAAACCATTACCTGAAGTTACTATTAAGAAATGTGAAGATCCATTACCTCTAACAATTTGTATTAGCAGCCTTTTTAAATTTTGCCAGTTGAATGTATATAAATATATCATTGTAGTCTTGGTCTGCATTTCCCTCTCATAATCAATGTTCAGTATTTTATCATAACTTTCTTTTTTGGTACATGTGTTGCTTTTTCCAAGAAATGTCCGTTTATGTTTATTTCCTGCCGATATTTTCCTGTTGGACTATGTGAGCTTTCAGGAGTTATTTATATATATTTGAGAATAATCTTTCAGCTACATGTTCTTTGAACATCTTCTACAGTTTGTATTATCTCTTTTTACTTTTTTAAGGTATATGCAAGTGAACCAACTTCTTGAATTTTAATATAGTCAAATTTATCAACAGTCTCTTTTATGGTCAATGATTTTGTATAGTAGTTCAGAACTGTTCCCTAATTCCGAGTCCTAAAAATGTCTATTTTATTTTCTGCTAAAAGTAAAGTTTTCTTGTGACACTAATACTTCCAAAGTGTATCTTGGTTTATTACATGAGTTAAGCATCCAATTTCATCTATTTTCTGTGCATATTACCACGATTTTCACTGTATTTACTGAAGAGCTCTTCTCTCCCCTACTGATTTGCAGAGCTTCCTCTGTCATATATTGAATGTTCCAAACATGTGAGTGTACTTCTAGGGTCTCTATTCTGTTCCTCTGGGTACTTTGGCTACCCTTTGTGCAAATACTACAGTCCTGATTACTCAAATTTTGTAAGATCTCTGTATTTTTTTTCCCTTCAGAAGTACCTTGGGTGTTCCATTATCTTTATAATTCCATAAAAATTAGTGTTTCCTTCTTTAACTATTTACTTCCTAGTTTTATCTTTTAGACCTCAGTTTAAGTGCCACGGTCTCCATGAAGCTTTAGCTAGTACTCGAGATCCATTTCTAATACCCTAGATGCTCTACTTAGAGCACTGTTCTTCCTCATCCCAGTACTCTCTGTGCTTTGTAATCATTTCTGAATTACATTTTTACTGAAAGAGACAGAGAGAGAAAGAAATTTTAGTATTAACGATGTGCTGGAGAAGACTCTGGAGAGTCCATGGAGGGCAAGGAAATCAAACCAGTCAATCCTAAAGGAAATCAACTCTGAATACTCATTGCAAGGACTGATACTGAAGCTCTAAGACTTTGGCCACCTGATGCAAACAGCCAACTCATTGGAAAAGACCCTGATGCTGGGAAAGACTGACGACAAAAGAAGATGAGGGCAGCAGAGGATGAGATGATTAGATAGCATCACTGACTCAATGGAGATGAATTTGAGCAAACTCTGGGGGATAGAGGAGGACAGAGGAGTCTGGCATGCTACAGTCATGAGGTCACGAAGAGTCAGACATGACTACAACAACAACAAATTAGCTGCATGGCAACAGAGACCTTGTTTCCCTTATATCTCCAGGTCTTAGCTCAGAGTCCATTTTTTTTTTTTTTTGAAGAGTTACAGTGGAAACAGTGTCAGACTTTATTTTTTTGGGCTCCAAAATCACTGCAGATGCTGATTGCAGCCAGGAAATTAAAAGACACTTACTCCTTGGAAGGAAAGTTATGACCAATGTAGATAGCATATTAAAAAGCAGAGACATTACTTTGCCAATAAAGGTCCGTCTAGTCAAGGCTATGGTTTTTCCCGTGGTCATGTATGGATGTGAGAGTTGGACTGTGAAGAAAGCTGATTGCCGAATTGATGCTTTTGATGCTTCAAAAGAATTGATGCTTTTGAACTGTGGTGCTGGAGAAGACTCTTCAGAGTCCCTTGGACTGCAAGGAGATCCAACCAGTTCATTCTAAAGGAGATCAATCCTGGGTGTTCATTGGAAGGACTGATGCTAAAGCTGAAACTCCAATACTTTGGCCACCTCATGCATCGAGTTGACTCACTGGAAAAGAGTCTGATGCTAGGAAGGATTGGGGGTGGGAGGAGACGGGGATGACAGAGAATGAGATGGCTGGATGGCATCACCGACTCGATGGACATCAGTTTGAGTGAACTCCGGGAGTTGGTGATGGACAGGGAGGCCTAGTGTGCTGTGATTCATGGGGTTGCAAAGAGTCGGACATGACTGAGCTACTGAACTGAACTGAACTTCCTTTTTGGGGGCTATACCCAGAATAACTGCCCCCTCCTGTGGACCTGACTCAGCCTGGACAGCAGAGCCTGGTGGAGTCTCATTCAGACCTTTCATTACTTTCACAATGTTTAGCATTGTGATCATGAGCTACCACTCCACTGAGAGGCTTATGACATCATCACGTTTAATTCTCAAGGCAGCTCTGTGAAGTAAGATTTATTGACTTTATGGTTTTCATCTTAAATGGAACACCAAGATTTTGTTAAGGAAATTGCTAAAAGTCACACAGCTATTAATAATTCACAGGGGAGGACTTGAGGACCAGGTTGGTCAATAAAGCTGGGTTTTTAACCATGGGGTGATCTGTCTTGTTATGCCCCCTATGAAGTCTAAGGTGCTGATACTTGCAATTGTTTGTTGTTTTTTGCCCATTACCAGACTATGTTCTTCTTTTTTATAATTGAGGTATAATTGACACACAACTTTGTATAAGTTTAAGATATACAACATGTTAACTTGAGAAGCACTTAAAAAATTAATGATTTTGTAAATGAATGAACATATTTCAAAAATTAATTCAGAGTGTTTGCTAATATTGGTTATTTCAGTTCAGTTCAGTCACTCAGTCGTGTCCGACTCTTTGCGACCCTATAAATCACAGCACGCCAGGCCTCCCTGTCCATCACCAGCTCCCGGAGTTCACTCAAACTCATGTCCATTGAGTCGGTGATGCCATCCAGCCATCTCATTCTCTGTCATTCCCTTCTCCTCCTGCCCCCAATCCCTCCCAGCATGAGTCTTTTCCAGTGAATTGGGTATTTACAAGTGGTTTAAAATTTAAAACTAGAAGACATCTTAGAAACTACCTAGTCCAAAGCCTTTATTTTAATAATGGAGACAAAAATGTCCAGAAAGATTAACTATTTTGGTCAAAAAAGTCCTGTTTTTACATATCTAGAACCTGAAAATTTCAGTCAAGTGCACTTTGTACGATATCATCTACATGTAAATAAAATATTATTTTAAATACACAGCATGAGTTCCTAAATAAAGTAATATTCTGAAATAATGAGTAACAATAGAAGATGAAATTAAAACTATAAAGCCTAATTTCACTTTTTCAAGACAAATATTAATGTATAACATTCAGTTCAGTTCAGTTCAGTCGCTCAGTCGTGTTCAACTCTTTGCGATCCCATGAATCACAGCTCGCCAGGCCTCCCTGTCCATCACCAACTCCCGGAGCTCACTCAAACACATGTCCATCGAGTCGGTGATGCCATCCAGCCATCTCATTCTCTGTCGTCCCCGTCTCCTCCCACCCCCCAATCCCTCCCAGCATCGGACTCTTTTCCAGTGAGTCAACTCGTTGCATGAGGTGGCCAAAGTATTGGAGTTTCAGCTTTAGCATCAGTCCTTTCAATGAACACCCAGGATTGTTAAAAGTAAAGAGAATATAGTTTAATTTTACATTTTGAGTACAAGGAAAAATTACTATTTTTGCCTTGCATCATTAAATTTTACATTTTGAGATTTGAAACTGAACATTAAGAACTTAAATCAGTAAAACTGCTCTTTAGGTACTTCCAGAAAAGGCTGCCATAGTTTTGCTGAATCAGAACATAAAATTTTTTGTGACCAATCTAGATGTCTCCGTTCAACAAATGACCAAGTGATCATACTAAACTGATGTGATCCATCAAATCACATTTCCACTTTCAGCCAAGCAGCAGCTCAACCAGTTCTAACAAAGAAGCAGAGAAGGCCGATTTATTCTGTGATGTTAACCAAAGATCAGCAAATCAATCCCCACGCTCATTTATCAAAAACTGATGGACTCATAAAGTTTTCCTCTTTGAATAATTCTAATATAAGGGCATAAAAAATGTATATAAACTATCTAAATGGCTCTAGGCTCAGTCACTTTCATATTACTTTCTCTCAATTTTTTGTACTAGTCAGAAACTCTACTGAAAGAATTGGACTCATTTTGAAAAGAAGATAATCATAATTTCTCCAGCGGGACCAGAGTATTATTGCAAAGTAAACTAAAGATGTCCAACAAAATCACTCAACAAAAAATTAATTTTTAGAAATGCTTTTCTGCATTTCCCTACTCATACAATCAGATAGTATCAATGAAATTTTCTTTCTTAGAATATTTTAATTAATAAATAACCTCAAAAATATCTATAATATTAGAAGCAGAATACATTCATTAAATGAATGGAAACCTCAAGTCAGTAATTAGATTCACTTTCCCAAAAGGTACAAATATATAAACTGGACTTCAAAGTTTACCTTTTGTCATGCTTATAAAGAAAACTTTTGCTAAGTAAGGAATTAATATAAACTAGATTTTAAGAAAAAAAAGTTTAAAAAATGTTAAGAAAAAAATTCAAAGAGAATAAAATGATCTACTTCTGCTTCATTGACCACACTAAAGCCTTTGACTATGTGCATAACAACAAACTGTGGAAAATTCTTAAGGAGATGGGAAAACCAGACCACCTTAACTGTCTCCTGAGAAGCCTATATATAGGTCAAGAAACAACAGTTAAAACTGGACATGGAACAATGCAGTGGTTCAAAACTGGGAAAGGAGTACATCAAAGCTGTACATTTTTACCCTGACAATTTAACCTCAATGCAGATTACATCATGTGAAGCTGTTCCCCAGGTGTCTCAGTGGTAAAGAATCCACCTGCCAATGCAGGAGTTGTGGGTTCAATCACCAGTTTGGGAAGATCCCTTGGAGAAGGAAATGTCAATCCACTCCAGTCTTCTTGCAACTTTTTTCTTATAGTACTCTTACTTCCCTGATGGTTCAGATGGTAAAGAATCTGCCTGCAATGAAGGAGACCTGGACTTGATCCCTGGGTTGGGACAATCCCCTGAAGAAGGGAAAGGCAATCCATTCCATTATTCTTGCCTGGAGAATCCCATGGACAAAGGAGCCTGGCGGGTTATAGTCCGTGGGGTCACAAAGAGTTGGACATGACTGAATGACTAACAATTTCATTTTCACAATTTTCACATCATGTGATATGCCAGCACAGATGACTCACAAGCTAGAATCAAGATGGAAGAATACCAACAATTTCAGATATACAGATGATACCACCTTAATAGCAGAAAGTGAAAAGGAACTAAAGAGCCTCTTAATGAAGGTGAAAGAGAGTGATAAAGCTGGCTTTAAACTCAATATTCAAAAAATAAAGATCATGGCAACCAGTCCTATTACTTCATGGCTAAAAGATGGGGAAAAATTGGAAACAGTGGCAGATTTTATTTTCTTGGGCTCCAAAATCACTGTAGATGGTGACTGCAGCCAGGAAATGAAAAGACGTTTGCTCCTTGGAAGAAAATCTATGACAAACCTAGACAGCGTATTAAAAAGCAGAGACATCACTTTGCCAATAAAGGTCTGTAGAGTCAAAGCTATGGTTTTTCTAGTAGTCATGTACTGATGTAAGAGTTGGACCATAAAGAAGGCTGAGTGTCCGAGAATTGATGCTTTTGTACTGTGGTACTGGAGGAAATTCTTGAGAGTCCCTTGGACAGCAAGGAGATCAAAGAAGTCAGTCCTAAAGGAAATCAACCCTGAATATTCATTGGAAGAACTGATGTTGAACCTGAGGCTCCAATATTTTGGCCACATGATAGGAAGAGCCAACTCACTGGAAAAGAGCCTGATGCTACAAAAGGCTTAGGGCAAGAGAAGAAGGTGGCAACAGAGGATGAGAAGGTTGGATGGCTTCACTGACTCAATGAACATGAGTTTGAGCACACTCAGGTAGATAGTGAAGGACAGGGAAGCTTGGCATGCTGCAGTTCATGGGGTTGTAAAGAGTCAAACATGACTTAGCAACTGAACAAAACAATAACTAAAACTAATTTCAAGCATGCTCAAGTACTTTAGAAGCACTCATTCACTAGGAATATTTCAGAAATAAATTAATGACATTTAAGCCAAAAGAAAACATAGAAAAATTACATGAAATAACTTTAGGAAATGAATGACTATATGTAATAAATCACCATTCATATAAATTATTATGTTTCTTCAGCATTCATGGTTATCAAGTCACTGACACTGGTTCCTTAAGAAGGAATATTGAGTGAAAATGAGTTTTTAATACACTTAAAATTATCTTTTGCCTTTAACATAGGGTGGCAAGCTGATAACCCACAAGTTAAATCTAGCCACCAACATGTTTTGCTTTTTAAAAAGTGTCTTTCTTTTATTGCTTTTGGAAGTTTTGAGAGCTGTAATGTAGTCTCATTCTGCTACTTTTCTCACCATCTCACTTCAGTAGTTTCCCTTTTTTACATTATGTTCTTGATCTCTAAAGGCTTATGCTGCTGAAAGCCTAAATTTAAAATTCTGTCCAATTTGAATGCTCACTATAGTCACAAAATGTTGGAATTATTAGAATTGGAAGTACCTTAGAAGTGAGATAATTCCTCATTCCTTACAACAAAACACTTGAGGCCAAGAAAAGTAAAGCAGCTTTCCCATGGCTAAATGTACATTAACAGTTCTGCCCAAATGCTCTTCTACGTCAATAAACTGAACTCTTATTTTGAAATGTCATGTTTTATCATGAATCACCACCATTCTTATCTGTATAAAAGAAACATCTGCTTCATAAGTACTTACCCCTGAGCGCAGGTAGCAGGGACCTCTCCTTCTTGTCATCACATTTGTTACATTCACTGAAGTACAGGAGTAAGAAGACATCAACAAGAACCCACATCAGTGAAGTGGCTAGAACCACCTTGCAGTAAACAAACCTCCTCATGTCTTCCCTTGATTTCTAGTTAACACAGAGATCAAAGACAGACACGGCTGTGATAAATCCAAGCCACAGAGGTGAACTCCCGGATAAAAGCAGAATGCATCCCACTGTATTTGGGAAAAAAAGGAAGAAGAAAAAATAATTGTCTCACAGTTTATTTTGCATAAATGTGATATAACATGAAACATACGACTATTTAATGCTCTCATATATATCAGCATTTGGCCTTCAAGTTCAGAATTAAAAGTCCAAATAAATGAGTTGTAAGCAAGCCAAGGGGCTTAAATTGTAACAATTAATCCTAGACCTGCCACTATTTTGCTGGGCCCCTGGGAACCATTTGCTTTCTTCATGTTGTATTGCCTCTTGCTTAAAGTTCTGTCACCATATTCTTTAAAACACTAGGTTATAAAATAGTGAAGTTCTGAATTTACCATGAATCAGCACTTTTAAGGAGCCAATGTTGCTGAACTAGAGTCATCTTGAGTCATTATATATTGCAATGGCTAAGAGCTATTCTTTACACAGATAGGCCTGGACTTATTCACTTCCTACATAGGGGAGACTTTGTAAGCCTCAGTTTTCTCATCTATAAAATGAAACTAACAGTACCAAAAATAAAGATTTGCTATGAGGATCAAAAATTATAATGCTTGTAAACCATATTGCAGAATACAATCATTAATATTAAGACATTTTCCAAAATATTTAACAAAAAGGCAATTATGTGAAATAAGTCATCAGTTATTTATCCTTAAAAACCCATCTGATCTGCATAGAAAATAACCACTATAGATATGCATTTGAGAGTGGGTAGCACACATTCATAAAATTATCAGTGACTAATAATTAAATGTAAAGTGATTTAAAAGAAAATAACCAGAGTAAGAATTCTAAAGGCATAACAAAGACATGTGTGCAATTATTAAGAGAGAAAGTGTGGAATTAATAACATATACTTGTTTGTTTTATTTACACTACATAGAACAATAGTAACTACCTTGTTATTTCTATTTATAGAATGATTACATCAACACAAAAATAGTCTCATATCATTGGCTACATTAAAATAATAGAAACTGAAATGTAAATTTATTTATGTGAATAAGATAACTAACAATTTTGACAGATATTTGAGGAGAACAGCTATTAAATACAAAGATACTTGGACTATCTCAGAAACACTTGATCAAAATAAAAACATCAAAGTACATTTGCTGTGGCAGAGTTCTTTAAATTAATGGCAGCTGACCTTGCATCATAAAGCAACACAAGTGCTATTGTCCGTCACAATCTGATCAGAGTAGTAACAACTCAAAGCTTACAAAAGGTGACAGTTTAACAAATTATTATAACAGAGCTTACCTACTTTAAATATCTACATAAAATTTACATTTATTCAACAAATATTTTCTAAAAATAGAACATAAACAAACCTAAGGAATGCATGATATTTGACAGTGGTTCTTTTTCTTGAAAAACAGCATGCTAATTATTTTGTTTCATTTTTAACTTCATTTTTCTGTAAAAATGGAACTCAGCCTCTAAACCTGACAACAAGGGAAGGATTCCCACATATATATTTCCTGTTACCTTATGTATATGTCATTGAATATGAGATTTGAAACAATTCAACCTATTTAATTTTCTGTCTTTCTTTGGACATAAGATGGAGCAGGTTCCTTCAGTTGATTGTAGGAAAAAAGCCCTGTGTAAAAATATATATTACACTGATGGTAGCTAAATGGCCATTCCCAGATTTAGAAGGAAAACCTTAAAATAAAAAATCCCATAATAAAAAAAATCTATATGTTATATAAGATCTATGTATTACAGGATCTTTTATCATAACGATCTATAATAAAAGACATAAAAGGAACCATGACTGGCTGTCATAAAATGGAATTATGAATTTAAGTAATCATTTTGCCTCTCTGTGCTTCATTTTCTTTACTTATATTTCTTTCCCCATCTACCTCACAAAATTGTGAGACTTAAGCAAGATAAAGTATGAGAACATTCTTTTAAAAGAAATGTAAAGAATATTATTATAATACAAAATCTGAAATCACTTAATATTAAATATTAAAATGTCTAAGATAAGTCATTTCCTAATAAGAGCCTAATAGTTGAGGTTACTGAGAATTTGATTTAAACTTTAACCATAATAGAAAATGAAAATCACATCTTATTACCACTTCAAGCATTATTCAAATTATTGTAATTTCATACCCTGCCAGATCTATATATCAAGATATTAACACTAAGAAAATTCTAACTTTACTATGTGATAAAACTAAGTTGCTCTTTATTTTAATTTATGAAACAATCTTTCCTTATATATATATCAAGTTTTTAATTCTATCCACTGTGAAAATACCTCTATCTTGAAAACATATTAAATTTTATCATTTGTTATCTGATAGTATTTGTAAAATAGTAATCACATACACTGTTTCAATACTCTTCTTAAGAACAAAACTGATTGAGCAGAAGGATGGCACAATATACAAAGTAACACTAACCAACATAAGCACAATTGGTGGCCCAAGTTTATCTAAAAGAATCAGCATCTGTATTACGTTCTATTTCAGTAAGACCCTATTTATTTGCAAACACTACTCTTGTTTCTCAAGCCAAATCCAAGTTCTGGCTTTTAAATCAATGTGGAACATGGCTAATTTTGCATCAACTACAGGCTCTTCTATCCTTTTCTAATTGTTTCAAAGTTTTGAACACAGTATTCCATCTTTAAAATATTTCTCTAGATAGGAAAAAAAATCAGGAGTTAGAGAGCTATCAAGTGTTGTCTTGTTAATCATATTGTCTTTCCTTTTTTTTTTTTTGTCCACTAAATAATGGAATTAGCCATAGACTTTGAGATATTACAGAATTTTTGTTTGAAAACATGCACCAATTTCACTATTCTATAAAAAAGGATTTCAAATATTAAAAAAAAAATGAGATCTAAGTAAAGCTTAGAAGTTTGGTAAGTATGTTTTTAAAATAAGAAAGATGTTTGTTTTATAAGGTTATCACTTGCCAGGGTTGGGGGAGGGTCTACTTTAGTTGCTGTTAGATACATTTTTATCTCTAGTCAAATGCTTTCTTTTGTAGAAAACTACTTTCTTTTGTAGAAAACTACATAATTGGTACAAATATATTCAATCTATTTTATGAAGCTATACTTGAGGCTCCCAAAGGATGAATGAAGCTCATGGAAAACTTTTGGCAGTGCTTCCAGAACATTCCGGCTATCAACACACTTTAAATGTTTTAAGTAGTTAGGCAGGAACTTCTGGGAGCTGATAACTGGACAATTATGCATTTTGGTTTAATGACTAAAAATTATAGTGAGTAAGCTTTGAAAAAATTACCCTGAATTAATTACAGTTCTTATTGACAGAAAGACTGGTCTTCACATGAATGAAAATCTAAAATTCAGGTGGATTAGGGGAATCTACCTATAGCTTAAATCAAACAGTGCACTGCAAAAAACCACTGTAAACCATAAAAACCAAGCCACAAGGAAAGAGACAGTAAGAGACAAAGAAACAGCCAATGATAATGTTAAATGAATGCCTTATGTGGAAAGATGGTGGAAAAGAAAGGAAAAAATGCCCTCACTTACCTTTAAGGAAACTTCACATATTCATAACATAAATTTGACTATTAGTAGGAAACCAAGCATAAGACCTGCTGAGTTATGATGCCATGATCTGAATCTGAGTTCCACATTCACTTATTGTATAGCTTAATTCAAGTTACCTAAATGTTCTATGCCTTTTTCTATTCACAAAATATGAACAGTACTTGTTTACTCAGTCATATCTTACTTGTTATAGACCCTATGGACTGCAGCCTTCCAGACTCCTCTGTCCATGGGATTTCCCAGGCAAGAGTACTGGAGTAGGTTACCGTTTCTTCCCAACCTAGGCATCAAACCCACATCTCTTGCAATGCAGGCAGATTCTTTACCACTGAACCACTGGGGAAGCCCCAAAATATAGTTGAGAAATGTATTATGTTATCTGAATAACCAAATGTATATTTCTTAGAGCTACCTCATAAGGCTCTGAGTATCTAATTAATTACTAGATACAAAGTTCTAATAATGGTGCCTGACCATAAGAGGAGTTCAATATATAGTAGTAACAGCAATTATTAATAGTAGTAACAGTACTTGAGGCACAGTAGTGCCTCTTGAGAAACCTGTATGCAGGTCAGGAAGCAACAGTCAGAACTGGACATGGAACAAGAGACTGGTTCCAAATAGGAAAAGGAGAACGTCAAGGCTGTACATTGTCACCCTGCTTATTTAACTTATATGCAGAGAACAACATGAGAAACGCTGGGTTGGAGGAAGCACAAGCTGGAATCAAGACTGCCAGCAGAAATATCAATAACCTCACATATGCAGATGACACCACCCCTATGGCAGAAAATGAAGAAGAACTAAAGAGCCTCTTGATGAAAGTGAAAGAGGAGAATGAAAACGTTGGCTTAAAGCTCAACATTCAGAAAACTAAGATCATGGCATCTGGTCCCATCAGTTCAGTTCAGTTCAGTCGCTCAGTCGTGTCCTACTCTTTGTGACCCCATGAATCACAGCACACCAGGCCTCCCTGTCCATCACCAACTCCCAGAGTTCACTCAAGCTCATGTCCATCGAGTTGGTGATGCCATCCAGCCATCTCATTCTCTGTCATCCCCGTCTCCTCCCATCCCCAATCCCTCCTAGCATCAGACTCTTTTCCAGTCCCATCACTTCATGGCAAATAGATGGGGAAACAGTGGAAACAGTGGCTGACTTTTATTTTTCTGGGCTCCAAAATCACTGCAGACGGTGATTGCAGCCATGAAATTAAAAGACGTTTACTCCTTGGAAGGAAAGTTATGACCAACCTAGACACCATATTGAAAAGCAAAGACATTATTTTGTGAACAAAGGTCCGTCTAGTCAAAGCTATGGTTTTTCCAGTGGTCATGTACGGATGTGAGAGTTGGAGAAAGAAAGTTATAAAGAAAACTGAGAGCCGAAGAATTGATGCTTTTGAACTGTGATGTTGGAGGAGACTCTTGAGAGTCCATTGGACTGCAAGGAGATCCAACCAGTCCATCCTAAAGGAGATTAGTCCTGGGTGTTCTTTGGAAGGACTGATGTTGAAGCTGACACTCCAGTCCTTTGGCCACCTCATGTAAAGAACTGAATCTTATGAAAAGACCCTGATGCTGAGAAAGATTGAGGGCAGGAGGAGAAGGGGAAGACAGAGGATGAGATGGTTGGATGGCATCACCGACTCAATGGACATGAGTTTGACTGGACTCCAGGAGTTGGTGATGGACAGGGAGGCCTGGCGTGCTGCGGTTCATGGAGTCGCAAGGAGTCAGATATGACTGAGCGACTGAATTGAACTGAACAGTAATAGTTATAATCATCATGAATAGCACTGAAAGAACAAGAAAAAATGAATGAGCATTCTCTTCCCTAATCCTTAGAGAAGCAGTATACATTCAGTATGTGTGTGTTCACGAGGTCAGGAGTCAGGATGAGCAATACAGATATGTTCAGTATTTACAAATATATTAATATTTATATTATATTGAAATATATTTAATATAAGAGCATTGTAAATCTATTTTATATTTACTTATTAGACATATATTTAATAGATGTAGTTGCTGATGGAATATGAGTTACACAGGATTTTACAGTTAAAACTCATTGAACTGTACACTTAAGATCTGTGCATCACAGTCTATGTAAATTATATTTCATTTTTTAAAGTTGAAACCAAAATGTTTATGTACCTATTGCATGATTCCCTGATTTACTCAAAATTTTATTAACTAAAGACATTATAGTCAAACTGCATCAGATAAGAGCACTTATACTTACTACCTTTCTGATCTCATTTCGTACAATTGTTCTCCATACCAGTCACTTGGGTCTCCTGGGCTGTTCCTCACACATACCAATCACTATCTTGCCCCGGGGCTGTGCATATGCTGTGTTCTCTGCCCACTGCTACAGTCATGGCTTCCTGCGCTAACTTCCTTCAAATCTTACTTTCTAGTCAAATCACGGAGAGCTTTCCTATCAACCTATAAATAGCACACAATTTAGTCACTCTGTATTTCCTTAGCTCACTTTATTTTACTCTTGGTACCTATTAATACGCTCCTAACATATTTTTAAAAATGTATTTTTGAAAAAGTTTCTTTATTATTTGTCTCTTTTTCTTAAATAATTATGAAAACCAGATTGCACATTTTACATATGCCCTCTCTCACCTCAAAAATATATTTAAATTTTAAAACTCCATCATTGTTGTTATGTGTGGAATTGTGTGCCTCCCTCCCCAAGAAGATGCACATGTGAAGTCTCAACCCCCAGTATTTTAGAATGTGACTATATTGGGGGATAGATCCTTTAAAAAGGTAATTAAGTTAAAATAAGGTCATACAAAGGAGCCTTCATCCAATATGACTGGTATCCATATGAGAAGACGTTATTAGGACACAAACACAGAAAAAAGCCACGTGAAGACAGAGAAGGCAATCATCCGCACACCACAGCGAGAGGCTTCAGAATGAAACTAACTCTACTGACACACTGATTTGGATTTCTAAAATCTGTTGGAAAATAAATTTCTGTTGTTTAAGTCACCCAGTCTGTCATATTTTGTTATGGCAGCTTTAGCATACCAATACACTGGTTAAATTTAACTTTCCCCTACACCACTCCTACATGCAAACAGATGAACATGACTAGAAAGAAACCCCAAAAATATGCTGCCTGTTCTCATTTTAAATCTATGAACTCATGCTGGACTTGCAGTGCCTCAGAGCCATCCTGCAATAGCTCTAGCCAAATCAATTTCCATTCCTCAGATAACTTTGCACCTTGTTTGCCTTTAGACTGCCATCTCCACACTATTTCCTCTCAGCTCATCACTACATGTATACATTTAGCAAGAAGATATAAACAATCAGAAGAGGCTTTTGCTTACTGCATGTTGAGTGTATCAACTTGCTAGTTCCTATGACTGCCACCCCTAAATCTGCAAGTCTGAGTGTGATGATGTATGAACTCTCTTTTAAGGAGTGTAACATCCTCTGATCTCACACATTCATGGGCTTCACTGACACACTTGTCTCTTCTGCCTCAATTTTTCCTCCTTGAATAAGTCATTTCTATCAATATAACTCATCGCATGAGGTGGCCAAAGTATTGCAGTTTCAGCTTAGATGCTACATTAATAATCATCTTAAATTAATTTGACCCCACATCTCTTTTCATCTATGCTTCCAGTTCTCTGCTCATCTTGAATGCAGAACTCCTGGAAAGAACTATGTATAATCATTGCCTATACATCCCATATCCTTGTCCTTCCATTCCATTTTAAACCCAACAGTCTTTAGCTCCCACCATTATGTGGAAGACTTATCTGAGACAGTCACGGCAATCCAATGGTCAGTTCTCAGTCATTATCTTACGTAAGTCCTAAGCAGGTTTTGACATAACTTAGCCGAAATACTTTGTATTATTTTCCGAGAGCTCTTTTTTTCACACCCCTATTTGACCTTGCAGCAAATTCTGTTGGCTCCATCTACACTCCAGTATACTTACCTGAAGAATTCCATAGACAGAGGTGCCTGGAAGCCTACTTACTATCCATGGGCTTGCAAAGAGTTGGACACATGACTGAGCCACTAACACTTTCACTTTCTACCTATAGATTTAACCTACATAATCACCAAGTTGATATATTGCTTTAACTTAAAAAAAAACTGCATTATTTAGATAAAATTCACATACTATTCAATCCAATCCACACATTTAAAATGTACAATGCAATGGCTTGTAGGATAGTCACAGAGTTGTGCATCCATTGCTGCAATCAACTTTAGAACACTTCCATTTCCTCGAGAGAAAACAACTCCTCTTTACTGTAACCCTCCAATCCTCCCATTGCCACCAGGTCTAGGTTACCACTAATTGAGTAACTATCTCTATAGATTTGCCTATTATGAACACTCCACATAAATAGTCATACAATATGTTTTCCTTTGTTACTGTCTCCTTCAGTTAGTATAATGTTTTCAAGGCTTTATCCGTGTTGTAGTACATCCCAGTATTTTATTTCTTTTTCTCGACAAATAATATCCATTGCATGAATATATCAGATTTTATTTATCAGTTGATCCACATTTGGGTTAATTCCACTTTTTGGCTATCATGAATAATTTGGTGATGAACATTCATGTACAAGTTTTGATATATGTACAAATACATATGGACATATGTGTTTCTTGAGTATATATGTAAGAGTGGGATTGATTTTCTGAAATACATTCCCATAAAACCTATTCTCCACACTGAAGGAAATTTGGTCATGTTAAAATTAAATTTTAATCAGATCTTTGCCAAGTTCTGATCATTATTGACCAATGGCTTTTTATTATATATATCAATAAAATAAATTCCAAATCCCTAACTTTGCCTATAAAACAACCAAATCTGGATCTTGACTGCCTTTCCAATTTCATCTTCTAACTCTCTCCTTTACTTAATGCACTCCAGAATCCTCATGCTTGAAGCACTCTCTAGAACACTGTTCTCCTAAGTAATGAAACAATCTTTCATCCTTTCTTTATTCAGATCATTGCTCAAATATCCCCAGAGAGTTTTTTTCTGGACCAACTTATCTAAGATAATGCCCTTCCACCATCTATGCAATATACTTATGTGGTTGATTCAGAATACTTATCACTGCTGCTGCTGCTGCTGCTAAGTCACTTCAGTCGTGTCCAACTCTGTGCAACCCCAGAGACGGCAGGTCACCAGGCTCCCCTGTCCCTGGTATTCTCCAGGCAAGAACACTGGAGTGGGTTGCCATTTCCTTCTCCAATGCATGAAAGTGAAAAGTGAAAGTGAAGTCGCTCAGTTGTGTCTGACTCTTAGAGACTCCATGGACTGCAGCCCACCAGGCTCCACAGTCCATGGGATTTTCCAGGCAAGAGTACTGAAGTGGGTTGCCATTGCCTTCTCCGACTTATCACTCAGTTCAGTTCAGTTCAGTTCAGTCGCTCAGTCATGTCCAACTCTTAGCGACTCCATGAACCACAGCATGCCAGGCCTCCCTGTCCATCACCAACTCCTGGAGTTCACTCAAACTCATGTCCATCGAGTCGGTGATGCCATCCAGCCATCTCATTCTCTGTCGTCCCCGTCTCCTCCCACCCCCAATTGCTCCCAGCATCAGAGTCTTTTTCCAGTGAGTCAACTCGTAGCATGAGGTGGCCAAAGTACTGGAGTTTCAGCTTTAGCATAAGTCCTTCCAATGAACACCCAGGATTGATCTCTAGAATGGACTGGTTGGATCTCCTTGCAGTCCAAGGGACTCTCACTAGTACTTGTTAATTTATTTACTGCCTGATTCTCACCATGGAATTACATCTATTATTCTCTGTGCTATCCTTAAGATACCAAAAATATTTTTTGGCACAAAATTGGTGATCAATCAACATCTCTTGAATGAATGAATGCAAGAAGGACTGAGAAGTAAAAGTTCTGGTAAAAATGCAAAGAAAATTATATAAACCCTGGCAATAATAATAATGAAAACTGAAAACACTGTATTAAACATTCATTTGTTTGAGCTGTGGGTGAATGGTGCTCTAAACTGAAAATAACTGTTCACTACATAAAGCTGCTCTCTTGTTCCATGCCCTCTGATACTTCTGGTCCCCTCTACCCAAGCCTCAACTGCTTTAAGACAAAAACGTAATTAAGGGTGAAGCTGAAGTAGCCTGTTAACAGAGCAGACTGAAGCTCATATGTACCTGCTTAAATATGGTTCAGAAATTAAGGCGGGATAAAGGGAGCAGAGTTCCCATCTATAGCTCTGTGTGAGTACAGCTCTGTTTGGTACATGCACTCAAGTCATCATACTACCCAGTCTCAGGTTACACTGTTGCTGTTCTAGTCCAATAAACTACCTCCAAATATGTGATTTGAGTCTAACTAACCTGAGTCATGTTTTCTGATTTCCAGACCACCTACGGTCTGACAATGGTGTGTCTTTGTCACAAAGGCCATTCAACAATGGAATGACAATCAAGGTATTAGATTTTCCTTGGTTAGATATGGTTTCCTTGTAGATGGTTGGATAGCATCACAGATTCAATGGACATGAACTTGGGCAAACTCCAGGAGATAGTGAAGGACAGGGAGGCCTGGTGTGCTGCAATCTATGGGTCACAAAGAGTCAGACATGACTTAGCGACTGAACAATAACAATTAGATTTCCCATACTTTCTACTGTTCAAAGTTTTTGTTGAACGTTGGAACGATCTCTTTAAAAACTGAAAAAGATATTTGACCAAACTTCTAATTATCTCCTGGTACACCCACCTGAGCAAGAGAATTGGTTTATTGAATTTGGCCTTCCCAAAAGAAAGTTCATCTTCTCTCGGCTACCTGCTGACTAATGATCAAGATAAAATGGGTAGGGAATTTTATAAAATTAATTTTGAAAACATGGATTCCACCCTGTCCATTCCTGAACATGGTGGACATTTCTTTCCCCAACAACAACCTTGAGCCAACCAGATGGCATGCCTCTATCTGACAGTAAAGCCAAAAGGAGGCCTAGAGTATTAAAATTTAATTCTGACCCCACCACCTGGATTCTTCTATTGAATTGACATGGTCCTAGGCCAGGAGGATAAGAAGCACTTGGTTGTGTACACTGATAACCAAATCCCACTACAATATTCCATGTGGGTCAACCTAGAAGATACCTGTAATTTTTTGTAAAATTACCCTTGTCCCACTCATATATAACTCTCCTCTATGAAAGATCTGGGTCTGAGTAAAAGATGATTGAAAAAAGAGGTGATGTTATATTTATTAGACTAGAACACATAAATGTCATGGCTATGGAGGGAACTTGGCAACCTTGATATCTGAGGAGGAAGCAAATTGTTTCCGAAGAGTAGTAAGGAAGGAGTGGGAGACTAATTCACGTTGTTCTCCTGATCATCGCGACACTAGAGCCTGGCAGGATAATCACATGGCCTACCTCAGAGAAGCAACTTCTGCAGCTGGCAATCTGACCTACTGTTTCTTTGCCACCTTATCTATGTGCTATAAAAGAGAAAAACTTATACAGACCAGTCCTTAACTTCTCTGCTGTGCCTAATACCTTCAATGGCAGTTTCCAAAAAGGGATTCTTTCTCCACTTCTCTTGAGTAGCTTTGGGTTATGCTCCATATAGCAATCTAGGCTAGAAATCTTCAGTGATATGGCACATGCTTAGCCATATCAATGTAGTGGTGATCCAAATCAAGTTTAACCACAAACACTGTACTGGAGTGAACCATGCCCATTTAGACTTTATGTTTGTAGCTGGGGCAAGATGGCCCATGGACTATCTTGCCATTGGGTACTGACGTACTTGATTGTCTTTTGAAATGAGAACCAAGGATCAGCACATCAGGCTAAATTCCCTTGCACTAGTCACATGGATAATAAGGTGGCCTAGGCTGCAAATGGCAACCCACTTCAGTATTCTTGCTGGAGAACCCCAAAGATGGAGGAGCCTGGTAGGCTACAGTCCATGGGGTTGCAAAGAATCGGACATGACTGAGCAACTTCACTTTCACTTTGACTTTCAGACTACATCTGGGCTGTATAAAAATAAGACATACTGAAATCCTCTGAGACTTATTTACAAAAATTGAGTCCATGATTTGGGAGACCTGATTAAAGTCAATACTGCAGGTTCACCTAATCCTGCTGCTTTATATCCTATTTATAATAACCTCAAGTAAATATGGTATGAGAAAAATTAAAGAAAATCATCCTCAGCCTCTGTCAGATTAATCAAGGCCTTGAATGGAATAGCATACTCATGTGAAATTTCACCAGAAGCTAAAATGATGGAGAACCCAAGAGTAGCTATCATTGGAAGATCTTCCTCCTTAGGATGTCTCGCACTCACCTAGATTCAGTTCCCCATCACTCTTTACCCAGGCCATTTCTCAGGGCTGTGTTTACAGTGAGCAATATAAAGAATGAGATGAGATTTTCCTCTAGGACCAAGAGCAGCCTTTTACTGCTTTATATAAAATGGTGGATTCACTATGGTTTTTGTTCTTTTCCTGAAATTCAACTTCATCATGTTGTCAGTATGCACTGGGGCAGTCCACCTTACCTCCAGGGGATCTGGTAGGTAAGGAGAGCTGATACAAACATGTTGCAACTTAAGAACCTGCTGTGCCATGACTAAAAATGCCCTCTTCTCTGACACAGGAGTCTATTCTGCCAACCTCTGCGAACCAGTAACAAGCTAATTTATTAACAGATTCTTTACCATCTGAGCCACCAGGGAAGCACAGCTTTTTGTTAAATACAATCAAATTCCAGGCCCTTCATAGGCTTGAAATCATCGCACAAAGAAAAAATCAAGTCCATACGTGTGCATTTTCATACATATAGAAATTTTTCTAAAAAGATACACTGGCTAAATTTGATAATCTCTGAGGAGTAGAACTGATTTGTAGTCTTCTGTAGTACTGAATTTTTAATAACAGCATGTATTACTTCCAGAATAATACTACCGCTTTAATTATAAAAAGTAATGTACATCCTTCATTTACCCTACAGATGAAATTGATTATCGATACAGATGCCAACACCTATGTTATACTAAAGATAAAACAGATAAAACGATACAATCTCTGCCTTCTTATTTAGGATCCAGGAGGGGAGACAAACAAGAGCATCAGAGTAGGGATAAGAAAAGATGTAAGCAAAATATTTGGAGTGATTCCAAGATGTGGGACTCTTTTCAACATATAATTATAATCTGCAACTATTAATGTTAAGAGAATACAGCAATAGAATAATTGTACATAGAGGTTGAAATAAAGATGAAGCTTTACAGAGAATGTGTATAAGATAGAAATTATTTTTCAAGGCAGTTTGTTACATATTGCTCTTCTAAGTCACTCTTGGTTATAGGAATAACCATTCTACGAAGATATTGTGAATATTGAAGTCTAAAATATATGTTAATGAGACTGTACAAGGAATGTGTGTTCAGTCACTCAGACAGTCATGTCTGACTCTTATGCAACCCCAGGGACTATGGCCCACCAGCCTCCTCTGTCCACAGGATTTTCCAGGCAAGAATACTTGAGTGGGTTACCCTTTCCTCCTCCAGGGGATATTCCCCATCCAGGAACTGAACCTGAGTGCTGCACTGGCAGATGGGTTCTTTACCACTAGTGCCACCTTGTCACTGTTCAGTCGATTAGTCGTGTCCAACTCTGCAACCCCATGGACTACAGCACACCAGGCTTCCCTGTCCTTCATCTCCTGGACTTTGCTCAAATCCATGTCCACTGAGTCAGTGATGCCAACCAACCATCTCATCCTCTGTCGTCCCCTTCTCCTCCTGCCTTCCATCCTTCCCAGCATCAGAGTCTTTTCCAATGAGTCGGCTCTTGGCATCAGGTGACGGAAGTATTGGAAATTCAGCTTTAGCATCAGTCCTTCCAATGAATATTCAGGATTGATTTACTTTAGGATTGACTGGTTTGATCTCCGTGAAATTAAGTCTTCACAGAAAAAAGTTTGCAAAAAGCAATATATGACCCTCAAAAAGTAATGAACTTAAGTTTTAAAAACTATATTCATCCACCTAAAAACTGCTCACCTTTTCTTTGTTTTAGGTATTTAATAACTGCTCAGTATTCATTCTGGGCTTCTCAGGTTGCTCAGTAGGTAAAGAATCTGCCTGTAATACAGTAGACACATGAGATGCAGGTTCAATCCCTGGGTCAGACAGACCCCGTAGAGGAGGGCATGGCAACCTACTCCAATATTCTTGCCTGGAAAATCCCATGGACAGAGGAGCCTGGTGAGCTACAGTCCATAAGGTCACAAAGAGGCAGTCACGCTGAAGCAACTGAACACTCACAGTATTCATTTTATAACATGATATACCAGTGGATTAAGCTTGTTCATTAATAGTTGATGAGAGAGGAAAACAGGAATCCAAAATGTTCATCTGGATGTAAAACCCAGAGATTTAAGACAGCAGTAGGGGATTTAGACAGTTCCCAGTTGACATTTACCAGCAAGCTAGCCATCTTCTGCCATAAATAACATGATTACAAAGAAAATATATAATGCCACTGAGACAGTAAACCATTAGAAAATCTTAACCTCAGCTTCCTACTTCTTAGCTGGTCTTAAGGATTCTAATTTATTCACAACAAAAGATTAAGGAATGAATTACAAGTGTTCCTCCTTTGAAATATGCATGCTAGTATGGCTATTTCTTGTCTAGACATTCTTCCAAATGTTTATTTGTAGAAAATAAAGAAGAATAATATCATATTAGCTTGTAAAAGTACATCAGAGTCACTCTGCTCCAGCAGGCAATTAGTGGGAGATGAAAAGAAACTGAAGTATAATGAAGCAAAACCCCAGAACTCTAGGGCACAAAAGGACTCCAGCAGCACAAAGGAGAAGGTACAGAAGGACTTGATTATGGAAAGTTCCAGAAGTAAAACCAACTAAAGCTGCTTTCCAAAATTCTATCCTAAAATTACACAAATATAAATAAAGTTTTATTTGTCATCTCCATTTATTAAAAATTTTACCATAGTTGATACATGAGAGAAAGACATACCTTTCTTAAGATTTTAAAAATATTAACAAGTGAAATATTCAACTTCTTCCACTCAAAAAAAAAAAACACTTTATTAAAACTACCGTATCCCTATATAATAGTTTGATTTGCAGCTTCAGTTTTCGGGGTTTTTTTTTTTCCTGCACCCTTCCTGGTGAAGTTTTTTAATCATACATTAAGTGCCTCAAAAGGTAAACAATCAGAAGGAAGAAGTAGATAAAGAACTAAAAATCAGAATAATTAGCCCCTGATTAATTAAAAGTAAAGTGAAATTATTAAATCCCTAAAGAATTAAAATTCATCTTCTTATTAGCAAAGTAACCTTGTTATCTTAAATTGCTAAAAACTGTAACTTGTTAATCAATATAAAGCAATCTAATATAATGAGCTATATAATCCAATAATAGAAAACATGGAAATATTATAAAGTTATTTGCCAAAAACACATGAGAAAGAGAAAAACATGCCTCTTTACAAGACTCTAAAGTTGAGCAGAGATTACCATTATATCTAAGAAGTACATGAACAGCCAAGTGGAAAACAAGTCTACATTTTCCCTATTATCTGGGGAAAATATTAAAATTCCTTTAATTAGGGACTTTGCCACTTAAAGAACTGAAAATTAAAATTAAATACTGTTTTTGAGAAAATTAATTTTAAAGATGGGATAAAATGGGTCCTTACAGGTAGAAATGTAAATTGGCAAAATTTTTTTTGGAAAGAAATGTGATTTATTAAAAATGAACTTTGACCTGCTCTCTTAAAAAATCCTGTACTTTGAACTAGTGATTTCTCCACTGCAAAACTCCCTTGTTAAAAAACCCCATACTAAAGAAAAGGCTTTAAACACAATTATGGCAGCATAATTTATAAATAGAGTATACAGAAATGCATAGTTACGATAAAATAGAACAAATAGACCCAAAGGATTGTCAAAAGTTATTCACAAAATGGAATAAAGAAGAAAAGGAGGATGGAACCTTTCATTAAAAATAAAGCTTGACTTAAGGATTCTGTTTCAGAATTTTTCTCTTCAGCTAATCCACAGTATTACAGAATTATGTGCAAGATAAAAGTTCACCCTACATGCCATATTCTATTAAAACTCCACATTCCTTTATTAAAAGTGGCTAAATTTTCAAACCTGGGGTCTCACCCAAGATTCAGTAACTATTTTTGCTTGTTTCTTTGTATTTGTAGACCTTCTTCCAAATAAATACAGTCTTAAAATCATCAGGACCAATATTTAAGAAGAATTCAACGGTAAAGAATCTGCCTGCAGTGCAGGAGATGCAGGAGACCTGGGTTCAATCCCTGGGTCTGAAAGATCCCTGGAGGAGGACAGGACCACCCACTCCAGTATTCTTGCCTGGAAGATCCCATGGACAGAGGAGCCTGGCGGACTACAGTCCATGGGGTCACAAAGAGTCAGACAGAATGAAGTGACTGAGCGTGCACTCGTGCACACAAAGTGGGGAAGACTATTCACGTCTAATCACTCTCGTTGTCGCAGCCTGCACTTCACCAAATCCAACTATATTTTTACAAAAGAGACAACACAAATGGATTTTGTATTTCTTATGTAAAGAAATTGTAATATTTTGAAGACATACGTAAAATGCTCTTCCCTTATACATGATTTAGATTAAAATGGCATGCTAACCGAAGTACCTGAGAAGTGCAGTGATTACTGCTATAGAAAAGCAGTTTTCTATCAATATTAATAGTATATTGTAATTTTAAAAAAATCATTACTAAGATAATGATACTAAGATCATTACTAAGATAATCATCTAACCAAAAATGGTTAGACTGAAAATCAAATTAAGATGAGCAAGAAAACCTCCTTGTTAAAAGCAAGCACCCCAGCATATTTCTTTTTTCAGAGACCACAAGAAAAATAACAGATGTAGTATACAACTATATAATCTATACTACAGTTTTTAAATGTTCAATCCAAAAATACTATCTCAAGTTATCCTAATTATCATTTTAAGGCAATAATTATATAACATTATGTCTCTGGGACACCAAAATAATATGTATTCATGTATCACATTGTTCCTGTTGGCATTTAAATCAACTTCTGGAAACAATTTTTCTTTCCATATTATTCACCAGATATTAGCAATGGGTATATGATAGGGGACTGGGGAGTAGAAAGGGGCAGGAGAAAAGTGATTATCACCCTATTCAAATTAACCTCAATGGTTAGATTCCTTTCTAGAAATGGTATTTTTTATAGTTTATATCATAGCAGCGAGAAACAATGTTGTATACAGTTTTTCTTATTATAGATTATTTTTAAATCAAGTTTCAAATTCTGAAAGCAAACTACTCATAAATTTTTTGCAAAGGTTTTATAGTTTCATAGCTCAAACAGCAAAAATATAAAGCATCAAGATCAATAACATGTTAGTCCAAGGAAAAGCTCCACTGTTTATGTAGCTGAATAGCTATAATATTTTCTTTTGATTTTGATAAGAAGAATAAATAATTCCAACTAGTGATTGACATCCGAACAAATCAGTAGGTGTCCTCTGCTCCAAAATCTCTTATCTGTTAATTTCTGTGGAATGAAACAGTGTTCAAACTGAGAAAGAAAATACTGGTGTGATTCTCCTCTTGCAAAAAACCATAATCAGTATGAAAATTCTCAGATTTCCTACATCTATTCAGCACCACCCCAGCAGAACAGCAATCAATGCCTTATTTTTCTTTTTGCTTTACATTTCCAGCAGACAGGTATAAAGGCAGCAATCTGAGTCAATGAAACAGATTAACTAAAGCATGGAATTTTTTTCTTTATGTCAATTTTAATTCCTGGTTATTCACACTCTCTCACTTTATTAAATTATGTCTCTTTGATCAGATTTAATCATGGTACTGTTCATCATATTTCTTATATTCCTTCTTTATTCATCTAATTTTCTCCCCATCAGTTCAATTCAGTCTCTCAGTCATGTCCGACTCTTTGTGACCCCATGAATCACAGCACGCCAGGCCTCCCTATCCATCACCAACTCCCAGAGTTCACTCAAACTCATATCCATCGAGTCGGTGATGCCATCCAGCCATCTCATTTTCTGTCTTCCCCTTCTCCTCCCGTCCCCAGTCCCTCCCAGCATCAGAGTGTTTTCCAGTGAGTCAACTCGTTGCATGAGGAGGCCAAAGTATTGGAGTTTCAGCTTTAGCATCAGTCCTCCCAATGAACACCCAAGACTGATCTCCTTTAGAATGGACTGGTTGGATCTCCTTAGTCTCCTCTTTTTCTAATTAGAAAAGCCATCTAACCAGGATTTTTCATTTCAATTTACAATTTGCTTTGTAGGATATATTTGTCAGTCATTTTGCTCACATGTTAATTCTTTTTCCATTCTTTTCCAGCTTTCCTGTAGTTTCTTCCTCTTCTATGCAGAAAACACCATCACTCTCTCTTGACCATCCCAATATTTCTCCATAATCTCTACTTGCTATGTTACAGAAGTTCCATTTCTTACTCAGCACCTGAATACATATTCTAAGTTCTTTCTTTATTCCAGTCAAAACCAAAATCACAATTGATGATACCTAAGAAAGACAGTACTTGTAATCATGTGCCCCTACTAAGACACTGAAGATGCTAAATAACAGCAAAAATATCAGAACAATGAACATTTGTGTGAAAGATCCAGAAATATAAACTGTTGCTTTTTCTTAAAATTCAGCATTAGTAACATGGTTGAGGTATTCAGTTCAGTTCAGTCGCTCAGTCGTGTCCGACTCTCCGCGACCCCATGAATCACAGCCAAGTCTCATCTTTGCCGTACTTTAATTTGGAGATACTGGAGAGGTTAATTTGTCAGTTAAGCCCAGTTGCTCCCAGGTTTATAAAATAAGAGTTCTCCCTACTTGAAAAGTCACAGCAAAGAGTATGCCCATAACATGAGAATCAGAGGAATTGACACATAACAACTAACCAGTACATTTTAACCATTGCTACTATCATGATCAATATTACAATGAGCAAAATTGTTCATACAACTCAGAAAGAGAAAAGCATTTAAGATTCAATCAAATATAAGCTATTTTCTTCATTCATCTGACAAATTTAAGTACCTAAAGACTTTCAACCCTCTGGTAGATAATTGGGGCATTTTACCTCCCAGAGCTTTTAATATAATATTGGTTGGCCAAAACATTGCTTGGGTTTTTCTGTATCCACAAAAATGTTGGGGCCACTCAATATTTCCAGATAAAATCAAAGAGCTGTTAAGAGCAGATCCACTGATAAGAGTATCAATTTTATTATTTTTATTTTGCTCTTTATGCATTCCATTATTTTATATGTCTTAAATAAGTCTTTTATAGAAAAATTAGGAGCATTCACAAATTTGTCAGTAGACTTTGATGATTCTGAGGCACCTATTAGACATAAAGAGCTTCCCAAGTGTCACTAGTGGTAAAGAACCCACCTACCAATACAGGTTAGATTAAGAGACACGGGTTAGATCCTTGGGTTGGAAAGACCCCCTGGAGGAGGGCACAGCAACCCACTTCAGTATGGTTGCCTGGAGAATCCCACGGACAGCAGAGCCTGGCAGGCAGCCGTCCATAGGGTTGCAAAGAGTTGGACATGACTAAGTGACTTAGCATGCATGCACTCATGGGACATAAACTGGGACTCCCAGAGGCAGGTGAATATAAAAGTTGAATTTTAGGAGAGGTAAAAGATGAGGGGGTTAGCAAACCATGTTAATTAAAGCCATGGAAATTTCCACAAAGAATACTATAGAGTCCAATTTAAAGAAAGATAAGCCCACAAGTTCAACTGGGCAAGGGCTATCAAGAAAAGCGAAAATAATGAGAGCATAGTGTTATAACTCCAATAGAAATAATACTGTAAAATAGAGAGCATGATTAATGGTACAAAATCATGCTAAGAGAACAAAGAATTATAGTCTATACATCGCTCCAGGACTAATATCAGTGACCTAAGAAAGAACCGTTTCAGACAAGCTGAGGAAGCAAGCCTCAGTGTGTTGAGGTGTGAATGGAGGATGCAGGTTTAAAACAGAGAATATAGACAATTCTTGGAAACACTTAACTCTGAGTAGAGATAAGAAGTAACGTGCAGCTAAAGGTGGACTTGGAATGAAGGGAGGATTTGTGAATAGATACTCTTTTGCTTTTAAGCAGAAAAATATTTTGACATCTTTAATGAGATGAAGGGAATTTGGAGACAGGGAGAAAACTGAAGAGGAAGAAAATATCCATTTGAGTCAGGACTCTTAGGACACATACAGGTATAAGGTCAGGAGCATGTGTGATGGCACTGCCTAATGGAGGAAGATGCACTGGGAGGGAAAAATGAAAGAATTTATGGACAGAGGTAAGTTAGCAGGAACCTTGTAATCCACAGATGCTATTTTCTCTGCATGTCATCTTTTAAGAAGGAAGGACGGAGAGTAATGTGGGGTTAGAGCACAGGACAGCAGAATATACCAAACTATGGAGGATGGAAGATATCTCTCTAGAAAAATACATAAAAGTTGTATCTCAAAGTAGAGGGCTCAGCTAAAGTTTGCATCTCAGATTCGCACCCTGTGTGACTGGTGTATATCATTTCTGATGTCTCCCTAGAGGGACTGAGGCATGTCTCCCTCACTATTCCTTCATACCTTCCATGAAAGGGGTTTACTCGAGGTGGAAGGTATTTTACTTTATTGTTGCTGTTGTTCAGTTGTGTCCAACTCTTTGTGACCCCATGGATGGCAGCTCCTAGGCTTCCCTGTCCTTCCCCATCACCAAATCTCTTGGAGTTTGCTCAAATTCATGCTCACTGAGTTGGTGATATTATCTGACCATCTCATCCTCTGCCACCCTCATCTTCTTTTGCTTTCAATCTTTCCCAGCATCAGAGTTTTTTTGAATGAGTCTACTCTTCACATCAGGTGGCCAAAGTATTGGAGCTTTAGCACCAGTCTTTCCAATGAATATTCAGGGTTGATTTCCTTTAGAACTGACTGGTTTGATCTCCTTTACTTTCCTTTACTTTTAGCAAAGGTATACTAATTTAAAAACCAGATTAAGTATGACTGAAGCAAACAGAATACTGCATGATGCAAATTTCAGTGAACTCTTAGTTAACGTGGTTTGAATATGCTGAAAATGATCATTAATATTCTTCCCTCCTGAAAAATTAATAATGATATATCTTGCCAAACCGTTGCACACATAGGTGCAGACACAGCAGAGGAGGAAAGCACAGGGAAGGAAGAAGAAACCCAAAGGATTTTGCTCTAAGCTACTTGCATGTTACTAGAGAGAAAAGGAAAAAACAACAACAACTGTTCATGGTCATGACTAACATGGATCAATGGTCAAGTTCCGTTCTGTCGCTCAGTTGTGTCCGACTCTTTGCGACCCCGTGGACTGTAGCCTACCAGGCTTCTCCGTCCATGGGATTCTCCAGGCAAGAATACTGGAGTGGGTTACCGTTTCTTTCTCCAGGGGATCTTCCCGACCCAGGGATCGAACCCGGGTCTCCCGCATTGGAGGCAGACGCTTTAACCTCTGAGCCAAATTTACTCCTTTTTTATTCATCTATCTCTCTCTTATAATCCTCCCTCCCTCTTTTTCAGCTGGACCCTACCGTCTCCAAGATACCTTCTAGTTTGACTCTCTGCTGCTCAATTGGGTGTCTCTCATACTGGCTGAGGTTGCCAGGCAACATGACTGATGGAACACTCACCAGGCTGCGTGGTGGCTCTATTTTTTGGTTAGCAGGTGGGATATTTGGATAGAATTTCCTGAGGTTTCCACATTGCAATTCTGTTTTCAGTGAGTGTATAGTCAATTGCCTTCAATAATATTACTATAGTTCATTGCACTATTCATCATTGTTCAGAGGCTTTTCTTTTTTGAAACAATTATCAATATTTCCCAAATTTTTCAAGATATTGGATTGCCCTTCAAAAACTTCCTACCTTTCCAGATGCTCATTATCATAAAGCCAAAATTTTAAAGAATATGATAAACCAAAAGGTTATTGACAGGGAGAAGATATAAAGGGGAAATTGTTGGGGTTTGGAAATGCTCTGTATCTTGATCTGGGTAGTAATAACACAGTACATAACTATGTAAAAATCCATCAATCTGTATACTTATATTAAGGCACAATTTAACATACACATGGCATGCTTCTAGTTTTAAAAGGTGATGACAAGATAAATAAACACACACATATAGAAATAGGGGCTATATAACCTTGATGTATGTTTGAAAGCAAAAATGATCTCTAGCTTTTTATTAAAAAACATAACATCTTCTTAAAGACCAGGCATTGTAGTTACATTTAATCAGTTTAACAATAGAGACAATTTTGTCATATGGCAACCATGCTTTTACTAATAACTTGCTTTTTATAGAGAAGAAGGCTTAACTGTCAATTCAGCTGGCACATTGAGGAGAGCAGACAGCCCTAATAGCCATGCATTGCAGATGATTTGTTATTTGTTTCAGCCTCACCGGATGGCAAGCAGAATGCTTCAGATGTAGAGAAAGATCACATTCAGAAATTCACCTCAAGGACAGACTTCATATACACAGTCATGAAGAATACACTGTTCTGGCCTCTGTGGGCTACATTAGACCCACCACTTCCTACAACATAACATGGACAGAACAACTGACTGGCAAAATCTAACACAAACATTAAAGCAATGGTCCTTAGTAGCTTTATTTTTACTGCATTTTATTTATAAAATGTATTGTACTTTATTTTATGTATTTTATTGTACTTTATTTTTTTTACTTATTTACTTTATTATATTTTATTTTACTGTATTTTATTTATAAAACTACACAATATCCATACCAAATGGGGATATTTTCTATACTTTATCTGCTGGGCCTTCTAACAACTTAGTACTAAACTTGTACCGTTTTTAAAAGTACTTTTATATTTTCTTCTTTCATTTGCTGCTCATCATGGCTTTAAAATATATTGTCCAGTTTATAAATGAATAATCTTAAGGCTCAGAGAATTTAAGTGACTTGCCCCAAATGACACACTCGTCTAAGCCAGAAGTCTCTTCCCAACCAGAATGTGAAGCCAGTTTTCTAACATACAACACCATGTGGTTTAATGAATCCTATTATTTCATTGCAGGACTTGGCAAAGCCTCTACACAAAGGCAGTTCCTATAAAAATTCAACTTTGTCTAAAACTAATAAACATTTATCACATATATGCTAGACTTTGGGATATTTCTTTTGATAAGAACTATCTGACTAAGGCAAATAAAACTGCATAGAATTGTGGTGGTTTAAGACTACGCAATAGGTGGTTAAGACTGACCACCTATTTATCAGCTGTCAACACTGAGATCCAGTAGTTTCTGATGACTTTACCAAGTTTCATAACTTCCAGTGGTAAAATTCAAACTAGAACTCCTTTTATCTGTTTCTTGCTTTGATATTATATAAAGTGTTACTATCCTAAGCCTAAACTTTGAGCGATATTTCAGTATAGTTCAAAGGATAAAATTGATCTATTTAAGGGTAGAAATTGAGACTTTCTATCCCCTCTAAGAGAAAAAGCTTTACACAGGAGAAATAAGACAAATTGCCTTTCTACCCTCTCAATCAGTACTAGGCATGAATAGACTCTGCCCTCCCTTAAATAACTGAATTTATATTAATATAAGTGGGTGAAATAAAACATAACCATTTATTAATCTTCTCCTACGTGATAGACCTTTTGCATATATTATCATATTCTATCTTCACAAAAAATATTTCAAGAAGTCACTATTAATATCTTGTCCTTTTACAGCTGAGAAAGTAGGACCAGTTAGGATAAGGACCTTGCTCAAGGTCACATAGCTAGTAATTTGCAGAGCTGAGATCAGAACCCAGCTCTGTTTGATGATAGATCCTGTGTAATTTAACCCACACCATCCTGCCTTACAAATTTGATTACTTAAATGTAGTCCCCATCCTCTAATTGTGACTGAGACTGCTAAGTTGTCTCTTATTGTTGTTCAGTCTCTCAGCTGAGTCCAACTCTTTGTGACCCCATGGACTGCAGTGCTCCAGGCTTCCTTGTCCTTCACCATCTCCCGGAGCTTGCTCAAAGTCATGTCCATTAAGTCAGTGATGCTATCCAACCATCTCACCCTCTGTTGTCCCCTTCTCCTCCTGCCTTCAGTCTTTCCCATCAAGGTCTTTTCTGTTGAGTCAGCTAAGAGCCTACCCACTACTAACCTTCCCCTTCCCTACTAGTGACACATTCTGAGGATTTATGTGTGCAACAGGAACACTATACTTAACAGCTTTGTTTGCAACCAACAAACAAATGGTACTCAGGAATAAAACACTAGGTAGTTTCTAGAGAACATTTTTGAGGGGGATTAAACCAGCTGGTTTATGGATGTCAAGAAGTAACAGTTAGCACTGGACATGGAACAAATGACTGGACAAAATTTGGAAAAGAGTACATCAATGCTGTATATTGTCACCCTGCTTACTTATATGCAGAGTACATCATGCAAAATGTCAGGCTGGATGAATCATAAGCTGGAATCAAGATTGCTGGGAAAAATATAAACAACCTCAGATATGCAGATGATACCACTCTAATGGTAGAAAGTGAAGAGAATTAAAGCACCTCTTGAGGAAAGTGAAAAGTCTGGATTGAAACTCAACATTCAAAAAACTAAGATCATGGCACATGGTCCCATCACTTCATGGCAAATAGATTGGGAAAAAGCAGAAACAGTGACAGATTTTACTTTCTTGGGCTCTAAAATTCCTGCAGATGGTGACTGCTGACATGAAATTAAAAAACGCTTGCTCTTTGGAAAGAAAGCTATAACTAACCTAGACAGCATATTAAAAACCAGAGACATTACTTTGCTGACAAAGATCTGTACAGTGAAAGCTATGGTTTTTCCAGTAGTCATGTATGGATGTGAGAGCTGGACCATAAAAAAGGCGTGAGCACTGAATCGATGCTTTCAAATTGTGGAGTTGGAGAAAACTTGAGAGTCCCTTGGACTGCAACGAGGTCAAACCAGTCAATCCTAAAGGAAATCAACCCTGAATATTCAGTGGAAGGACTGTTGCTGAAGCTGAAGCTCCAATACTTTGGCCACCTGATGCAAAGAGCCAACTCATTTAAAAAGACCCTAATGCTGAGAAAACCTGAAGGCAAAAGGAGAAGTGGGTGACAGAGGATAAGATAGATAGATAGCATCACCAACTCAATGGACATGAATTTGAGCAAACTCCAGGAGATAGTGGAGGACAGGGAAGCTTGGCATGCAGCAGTCCATGGTACCGCAAAGAGTCAAACATGACTTAGCGACTGAACAGCAACAACAAACCTGCTGGTAGCATGACCTTTGCCATTGCATTTTGTTTGTTCACTACTGCTGCACAGAACACAAATACGATGGCTAGGCTCCAGGCATCAGCTTAGCTGTTGGAAAATCCTTGAGGATGAAGTCATACTGCTAAAGTGTTGGAACAGAACTAAAGAAACAATTCCCTAATGATCAAAGTACAATTCTAGCCCCATATGCCAGTTACCAGACTTCTTTACACAGAAGAAAACTTGAACTCTACCTTGTTGAAAGCAATGAAATTATGTTATATAAAATCCATTGAGCCTCAATTGCTCACAAAAATGTTACAGCAACAATTAATTTTGTTTGTAAAGACTACTAAAAATAATACTGACTCAAGTGTTCTAGCTCTGACAAGTGCAAACTAGGTAATGCATGGAGAGAGAGAGAAAAAAAAAGCATCTTTCTTTGGGAAACTTAAAAAGCTGGGACAAATATACATATATGTATGTATGTATATTTTTTAAAATTTGCAGTTTTGCTACCACTTAGGTCAAAGGCCAGAACAGAATATCACATTTATCCTAACAATGAGAAAAGGTCAGATAAGCTATAAAATAATAACTTTTCCTGAGCTTATCAGAGACCTGGGGTCACAAGGCAAAGAGATTAACTAAATCTCAAATGGTAACAGCCATTCTGAGGAGAGAGAGGACATAGGGACCATTTCACCTCTGACAGTTCATGAGAGGGACATGTGCTCATTTTGGAAGTGGGTAAGAAGAAAACAGCTAAAAAGGTAACAAATTCCAAAGGCCAGAAGGGGCTTACAGAACAGTACAGACACCCAGGGATCCCCAAGACACAAAGGAATATACACTCATTCAGAAGTTCTTTTTTCTTTTTAAGGCATTTCCTGGCAGCTCAGCAGAAAGATTAAGGTTAGGGCAGAAAGCCAGAGAGAGCACACTGGTATCACAAAGGCACAAAACCAGTTCTGCTCCCCCACTCCACTGTCTAACACAACACCTTTTAGGACAGAAAACCCTCGTACTCCTGAGGGCTCTGGAAAAGATGTACAGTATCTGGAAGAGAGGTAGAAGCAAAAGTCCTCAGGGCCCAGGGGAGGGATGGTCACTCTCTCGGGCCCAGAATCTCACACTGGCACAAAGCAGAGATCTGTTCCCACTGGGGAAAGAGCAGGACACGTGTCCCCACCAAAGAACTACAGAGTCAAGTTAAGAGTTTGAACATCATGAGAGGAATGGGGAGGAATACTGAAAAAACTACACAGCTAAGGCCCAGATGCACAGAACATTGTAAGTTTAACACTGGAATAATGTATCCTTGAACCTTCCCATCCCCACCAGGAGCATGGCAACAAGTAACAAGCCAGCAGTCTAGCCCTGGGGGAGGGACAAGATGGGACAAGAGGCTTCCTACTTCAAAGTGTAGGAAGTACAGTGTATTAAAAATAGGAAACATCACTTTGCTGACAAAGTCCTGCATAGTCAAAGCTATGGTTTTTCTGGTAGTCATGTATGACTGTGAGAGTAGGACAATAAAGAAGGCTGAAAAATGAGGCTTTTTTGAACTGTGGTGTTGGAGAAAGACTCTTGAGAGTCCCTTGGACTGCAAGGAGATCAAACCAGTCAATCCTAAAGAAAGTCAACCCTGAATATTCACTGGAAGGACTGATGCTAAAGCTGAGGCTTTGACCACCTGATGAGAATAGCTGACTCGTTGGAAAAGACCCTGATGCTAGGAAAGATAGAAAGCAGGAGGAGAAGTGGATGACAGAGGACAAGATGGTTAGATAGCATCACTGACTCAATGGACACAAGTTTGAGCAAGCTTCAGGAGATGGTAAAGGACATGGAAGCCAGGCGTGCTGAAGTCCATGGGGTTGCAAAGAGTAGGACATGACTGAGCGATTGAATGACAACAACTGCTTTGCAAGCATTAGGAGGGTAGAGGACAAATGTCGAGAAAAATTCTCTGGCCCTCTAGGCCCACATGAAGCACAAGGAACTATTGCTGGAATTGGAAGTCTTAAAAAAAATCCTTCATTGTAAGCAGTTAGATGAACAAAGAAAACAAGAAAAATCATTTGATAATCTCAGTAGATACAGAGGAAGCATTTGATGAAATGAAAAATTCAGTTGTTATTTATAATCCCAGCAAAATCAGAATTAAAATAAATTTCTTAATCTGGTGTATGATATTTACAAAAGACACTATAATAAGGATCATTCTTAATAATAAAATGGTGAAAGTTTTCCCTTTGATTTGAGAAAAACAACAGAATGTCCTTTTTTCTTTTCATTTTCATTCAGTATTGTTCTAAACATTCTATCCAATTCAATAAGATGTGAAAAAAGTATAAAACTTGACAACTATTAAATACTGATATCTTTGACCATAGCATAATTCTTTATGTAGAAAATCCAAAAGAATCTATTCAAAAAATATTGGAATTAATAAGTGAGGTTACTATTTGTCATATGCAAGGTCAGTAGAAAAATTAATTTCTTTATATAAAAAGCAGAAAGAAAATTAAGATTTTAAAAATATGTAATACATAATAATATTAAGCTGCATAAAACTTCTAGGAACAAATTAACCATAATGAGTAAGACTTCTATGCAGAAAGCCAGAAAGTATGATTGAGGAAAACCAAAAAGATCTAAATAAATAAAGCATATGCTTTATATATATATATTCAAAGATTAAAGGAGTCAAGTCATATTGTAATCATGCTCAATCTTGAGGAATTCATTTAATAATAGATTGAATACAATCCCAACCAAAACCCTAACATTTTGGTTATACTTTACATAATAATTCTAAAATTCATATGGAACATGGCAAAGTCAAGATTCCTTGAATAAAATATGATGGGAGGATATTTTTAATTGATATGTAAAATTATATGTTTTGTGTGTACAATATTGCATTTTTACTTCTGAACACACTGTACACACAACAGTGTGCTTACCATTTAAAAAGTTTAGTTCCATAAGTTTCCATACTCCTGAGCCCCTTTACACATATCACCTTCCCCTAAACCCTCCCTTCCCCACTGGTAGCCATTACTCTATTCTCTATATCTATGTGTTTGGTTTTGACTTGGTTTGTTCATGTATTCATCTTTCTTATATTCCACATATATTTCAACAACATCAGTGAACCTTTAGGGTTTCATGCCAAGTAAGCAAGCCAGGGAATGTGTTTTAATGAATAACAAGAATAATTAAAAAGTAGCCATAGTTAAAATACTGTCATAAGAAGTAAGATGAGACTAATAGAGCAATTAAAAAGAATAATTTCCCCCAAACACAGATATGTGGATATTTAATCTATGATATTGGCAATGAAGAGTAGTAGGCAAAAGAGAGAATTTTCAGTATGATTCTGTAACAACTAGATATCTGTTTGGAAGGAAAATAAGATTTCACTTCTACCTCAAACCATTCATGAAAATCAACTGAACTGGAAAAATATAAATGTAGAGATGTAAAAATATAATCAATATTAAAATTTAAAGCTTTTCCTCATCAAAAAACTCTATTAAGAAATTGAAAAAACAAGTCACAGAGAAGAAAAAGTTATTTAATTTATACAGTGTTCTTAATTCAAATATAAGAAATTTCTACATAATAACTAGTTTTAAAAAAACGAAACCAGTAGGAAAATAAGCAAAAGCATCTGGACAGACAATTTATAGGCAATTATAACCATATGGCAATTAAACCATATAGCATGACTGCCTTTTTCAACAAGGAAATGTAAACTATACGTTCATCAGAATGGCTAAAATTAAAAGGACTGATTAAATCAAGTATTGGTAAAGATGAAACAGAATTCTCATATACTACTGACTGGAGTATAGCCTAGTATAACTGCTTTGGAAAACTAGCAATATCTACTAAAATTAAAAATTTGCATAAAATATAATAGCAATTTCACTGGAGAATATATATCCAATATAAATGCATGTAAATATGAAGCAATAAACATTTAAAAGAATGTTCACAGCAGTATTATTCATAATTTCCCAAACCTAGAAACAGCTCAAATGTGTATCAAGAGCACATTCTGAATATTTTTATATTATGAATATTTGTATACAATGGAATACCATGTAGCAATAAGAATTGATGAACCCAAAAAAAATTAATAAAACTTAGAGATACATGTTCAGGATAGGAAATCAAACACAGAAGACTACGTATTGTATGTATGTACATAAATCATGCTAAATTAAAATTCTATATTTAGGAACCATAATGAAACGCTGGCTTTGCTGGTGGCTCAGTGGTAAAGAATCCACCTGCCAATGAAAGAAACGTGGATTTGATCCCTGGGTTGGGAAGATCACTTGGAGAAGGAAATGACAACTCCCTCCAGCAGTCTTGCCTGGAGAATCCCATAGACAGAGGAGTCTGGCAGGCTATAGTCCATGGAGTTGCAAAAGAGGTGGACGTGACTTAGTGACTGAACAACAGCAATGAAAGGTTAAAACTATCATGCAAAGCAAGGAAATAATTACTGCCAAAGTCACAAAACTGTTATCTGTCAGGGAATTGATGGAAAACAGGTAAATGTTCTGGAGAATAAAACGCAGTTTCTGGAATGCAGAAAATGTCTTATCTCTTGAT